>NW_019943736.1:101806-103388 GCF_002910315.2 Salvelinus sp. IW2-2015 | reverse complement strand
TGAGACATCACAGCGGCTGAGGAGAGACAGTTTGATGAGACATCACAGCGGCTGAGGAGAGACAGTTTGATGAGACATCACAGCAGCTGAGGAGAGACAGTTTGATGAGGTACCACAGCAGCTGAGGAGAGACAGTTTGATGAGACATCACAGCGGCTGAGGAGAGACAGTTTGATGAGACATCACAGCGGCTCAGGAGAGACAGTTTGATGAGGTACCACAGCGGCTGAGGAGAGACAGTTTGATGAGACATCACAGCGGCTGAGACAAGAGACTACACAGCCAGTGGTCGTTACCCGCACAATTGTTGTTGTTGACCTCATCGGCCGAGGGTTCCATCCCTGAGTTCTGTCCCTCCCCCTCCACGAAACGCAGCTCTTCCTGGGACTCCCCGGTACGGGATAGACCAGTGTGGCACGACTCAGCCTGGAACTGACCACAAGGGACAGCATACAGTTAGCAAAGCTGGGAGGTAGGCCTAGTCACTGACTAGCCACACGATAGCATACCGTTAGCAAAGCTAGAGCAGGATACAGTTAGCAAAGCTGGGAGGTAGGCCTAGTCACTGACTAGCCACACGATAGCATACCGTTAGCAAAGCTAGAGCAGCATACAGTTAGCAAAGCTGGGAGGTGGGCCTAGTCACTGACTAGCCACATGATAGCATACCGTTAGCAAAGCTAGAGCAGCATACAGTTAGCAAAGCTGGGAGGTAGGCCTAGTCACTGACTAGCCACACGATAGCATACCGTTAGCAAAGCTAGAGCAGCATACAGTTAACAAAGCTGGGAAGTAGGCCTAGTCACTGACTAGCCACACGATAGCATACCGTTAGCAAAGCTAGAGCAGCATACAGTTAACAAAGCTGGGAGGTAGGCCTAGTCACTGACTAGCCACACGATAGCATACCGTTATCAAAGCTAGAGCAGCATAGAGTTAACAAAGCTGGGAGGTAGGCCTAGTCACTGACTAGCCACACGATAGCATACAGTTAACAAAGCTGGGAGGTAGGCCTAGTCACTGACTAGCCACATGATAGCATACCGTTAGCAAAGCTAGAGAGAGCTCAGAGAGACCAGAACAGTGAGAGAGATAACGTACAGAGATAATGAAGGAGATAATAACGTAACATTAACACAGCACGAGACAAACACACCAAGCTGCAAAGCAACCAAACAGAAGCCGGGACTGCACTCGACTGGACAGCTCTGGTGATGACCATGGCTACCCTTTACTATCCCCTCTGGGTGTGTCTGGTCAACATAATAGCTTTAGGTCAAGATAACAGTGGGACAATTAAGGAGCAGGAGGGAGGCTGTGTTTTTAGTTTTTGAGAGCTTGGTGAGGCTAAGGAGCATGTTGTGTACAAGGTGAAACTACTGTATGTCCTCTCTCTCTCTCACTCTCTCTCTCTCTGTCTCTCTGTCTTCTCTCTCTCTCACTCTGTCTCTCTCTCTCTCTCTCTCTCTCTCTCTCTCTCTCTCTCTCTCTCTCTCTCTCTCTCTCTCTCTCTCTCTCTCTCTCTCTGTCTCTGTCTCTGTCTCTCTCTCTCTCTCTCACTCACTCTCACTCTCACTCTCTC
>NW_019943736.1:80180-93413 GCF_002910315.2 Salvelinus sp. IW2-2015 | reverse complement strand
AATGTTCCAATTGACTTGTTACAGTTAACAAGGCTAGGTAAGGTAGGCCACTGATCAGCCAAAAGACAGCATACAGTTAACGATCTAGAGGGGGTAGCCGGCTGGCTGACTGTATGCTATCGCCAGCCACTGACAGTTAGCAAGGCTAGAGGGAGTAGCCTAGTCACTGACAGTTAGCAAGGCTAGAGGTGGTAGCCAGCCACTCTCTCACTCTCTCTCTCTCTGTCTCTCTCTCTCTCTCTCTAGGGTTAGCTCCTATACTCTGTACCGGGCTGTAGGGTTAGCTCCTATACTCTGTAACATACTGTACGTCTACAAATTTGTCTTGCAGTCGAGGACCACATTTCCCAAGAACCAATGGGGCGGGTAGACATTTAAGGGGTAAAGGAGTGGTAGAAAAGGGGAGGCAAACGACTAGATTGGTGAGGTGTAAAGAAGGCATGCTCGGGACAACAAAAAAAAAGAAGGCCTTCTTGACTCAAATGAATCAAAAACAAATCGAGCAGAAATCATCATTAAACGAAACATGGCTAAAAGCTTGAACCAACAGCCAACAGCTTGAAATGTGTTACGACGGGGGAAAAAGGGGATGACACCATAAACACAAAATACACCGCTCCTACAAGGAGTGGAGTGCTGATTTGTGCAAAGAGAAGGGGAGCCAATTCCCATGTTAAAATTTTACAAAAAAATAAATAAAAAAAAAGGACAAAATAAAGAATATTGTGCTCTGGCATGCCTAAAAGAGACAGCTGCAGTAGAAACCAGCTCTTTCATCATTGAGATATTGAGTCTTCCCTGAATGACTTCCTGTATCAGTTGTTTCACATGAATCGTTTGATGAATCATTTGATGATTCGTTTCTACTTATCATCAAGAGAACGTTCATGACATGGCAAGGACATCGAGCCGTG
Source organism: Salvelinus sp. IW2-2015 (assembly GCF_002910315.2). NCBI lineage: Eukaryota > Metazoa > Chordata > Actinopteri > Salmoniformes > Salmonidae > Salvelinus > Salvelinus sp. IW2-2015. The sequence continues at coordinate 92,499 of NW_019943736.1, read as the reverse complement.
ATTGGATGCCGTCTGCTTTATGCAAAAAACAGATGTCAGAAGATATATGAGACATGTCAGTGTTTAAGATGATGGTCTCCTAATTACATTTTTTTTTAAATATATTTAATTTTTAGACATACAAAAAGGTGAGACACACACCTCAAGCATTCGTTAAGCAACAACTTTGCTTGGATTACAACTAAAGCAAAAGTGGCATGGATGGATCCACCAACGTGTACAGGGGCAGGGTCATCATCAAGAAGGATGTCAAGCCACTCCCACATACTTCTTGATGTGATCTGTGTAGCCTAGATCAAGCCCCGGTGTGATCTATGACGCCTAGATCAAGCCCCTATGTGATCTGTGTAGCCCAAATCAAGCCCTGATGTGATCTGTGTAGCCTAGATCAAGCCCTGGCCCGGGTGTGATCTGTGTAGCCTAGATCAAGCCCTGGTGTGATCTGTGTAAGCCTAGATCAAGCCCCGGATGTGATCTGTGTAGCCTAGATCAAGCCCCGATGTGATCTGTGTAGCCTATAACAAGCCCTGATGTGATCTGTGTAACCAGATCAAGCCCTGATGTGATCTGTGTAGCCTAGATCAAGCCCGATGTGATCTGTGTAGCCTAGATCAAGCCTTGATGGTGATCTGTGTAGCCTAGATCAAGCCCTGATGTGATCTGTGTAGCCAGATCAAGCCCTGATGTGATCTGTGTAGCCTAGATCAAGCCCCGATGTGATCTGTGTAGCCTAATCAAGCCCTGATGTGATTCTGTGTAGCCTAGATCAAGCCCCGATGTGATCTGTGTAGCCTAGATCAAGCCCCGATGTGATCTGTGTAGCCTATAACAAGCCCTGATGTGATCTGTGTAGCCAGATCAAGCCCTGATGTGATCTGTGTAGCCTAGATCAAGCCCTGGTGTGATCTGTGTAGCCTAGATCAAGCCCTGGTGTGATTGTGTGAGCCTAGATCAAGCCTCGGTGTGATCTGTGATCGCCTAGATCAAGCCCGATGTATCTGTGTAGCCTAGATCAAGCCCCGATGTGATCTGTGTAGCCTATAACAAGCCCTGATGTGATCTGTGTAGCCCAGATCAAGCCTGATGTGATCTGTGTAGCCTAGATCAAGCCCGATGTGATCTGTGTAGCCTAGATCAACCCTTGATGTGATCTGTGTAGCCTAGATCAAGCCCTGATGTGATCTGTGTAGCCTAGATCAAGCCCTGATTGATCTGTGTAGCATATGATAATCCCTGTGTGATCGTGTAGCCTAGATCAGCCCTGATGTGATCTGTGTAGCCTAGATCAAGCCCTGGTGTGATCTGTGTAGCCTAGATCAAGTCCCTGATGTGATCTGTGTAGCCTAGATCAAGCCCTGATGTGAATCTGTGTAGCCCAGATCAAGCCTGGTGTGATCTGTGTAGCCTAGATCAACCCCATTGATCTGTGAGCCATAACAAGCCTGATGGATCTGTGTAGCCAGATCAAGCCCTGATGTTGATCTGTGTAGCCTAGATCAGCCCGATGTGATCTTGTAGCCTAGATCAAGCCCTGATGTGATCTGTGTAGCCTAGATCAAGCCCCGGATGTGATCTGTCTTGAGCCTAGATCAAGCCCCGATGTGATCTGTGTAGCCTATAACAAGCCCTGATGTGATCTGTGTAGCCCAGATCAAGCCCTGATGTGATCTGTGTAGCTGAGATCAAGCCCTGGTGTGATCTGTGTAGCCTAGATCAAGCCCTGATGTGATCTGTGTAGCCATAGACAAGCCCTGATGTGATCGTTTTAGCTAGATCACCCTGGTGTATCTGTGAGCCTAGATCAAGCCCAATTGTGATCTGTGTAGCCTATAACAATGCCCGATGTGATCTGTGTAGCCTAGATCAAGCCCTTGATGTGATCTGTATTGTATAGCCTAGATCAAGCCCTGATGTGATCTGTGTAAGCCTAGATCAATGCCCCGATTGTTGATTTGTGTAGCCTAATCAAGCCTTGATGTGATCTGTGTTAGCCTAGATCAAGCCTGATGTGATCTGTGTAGCCTAGATCAATCCCCTGATGTGATCTGTGTAGCATAGACAATCCCTGGTTGATCTGTGTTAGCCTAGGAATCTCTCTCTTTTTTTTTTTNGGGTCAAGAGTGTCCCCCCCTTTGAAGAGGGGGATGACCGCAGCTGCTTTCCAATCTTTGGGAATCTCAGACGACAAGAAAGAGAGGTTGAAACAGGCTAGTAATAGGGGTTGCAACAATTTCGGCAGATCATTTTAGAAAGAAAGGGTCCAGATTGTCTAGCCCGGCTGATTTGTAGGGGTCCAAATTTTGCATCTCTTTCAGAACATCAGCTGACTGGATTTGGGAGAAGGAGAAATGGGGAAGGCTTGGGCAAGTTGCTGTGGGGGGTGCAGTGCTGTTGACCGGGTTAGGGTTAGCCGGGTGGAAAGCATGGCCAGCCGTAGAAAAATGCTTATTGAAATTCTCAATTATAGTGGATTTATCGGTGGTGACATAGTTTCCTATCCTCAGTGCAGTGGGCAGCTGGGAGGAGGTGTTCTTAAAGCCTTTAAGTCCGGGAAATCTCCAGGGCTGGATGGACCAGTTGAGGTATACCAAACCTTTTTTTATATACTCAGAGGACCGTTATTACCATGTTTTAACTAGGGATGCTCCCATATGTTTTTGGTCGATACCGATATCCAATATTTTCCTTACCTCACCCAAAAAAACGATACCGATAACCGCATTTTACATTTAAGCTGCCTTTTAAGCATTATAGTACAGTTAAATAGTTCCAGAATGTATCACATCCGGCCGTGATTGAGAGTCCCATAGGGCGACGCACAATTGGCCCAGTGTCGTCCGGGTTTGGCCGGGGTAGGCCGTCATTGTAAATAAGAATTTGTTCTTAACTATTATTTAAATAAAGGTTACACACCACACCACACTGACAACAAAGTTATTTTGTTGGCATTTACGTATGTCCCCATTACCAGTAAAACATAATCAAAACCTTTTTCTTTCACTTACTTGCTGTGCTGTTTCGTTGTTCATTTATTCAGTAATTTCATTCTCAACCAGGATTTCTATGGAACGCCGTTTGGGTCTTTGCGTGTCAAAAAAGATACACGTTAAAAAGCACTATTTGACGTGTCAAATAAGCTTGTTGACCAACCAGGATCTGAATGTGTCTGCACGTCACATAATAATTTAACACGTTCATAAATGTTTTTCTTAGTTTTTATACATTTATTACACTATCACTCGTATTTCATATGTCACAACGATTCATCGATACATATGCTATGATGCTGGTAAAGTTGTCTTGCCGCACCTACAAGTGGCTGGTCCACATAAAAAAAGCTAGCTAGCTCATGGATGCAAACAATGGTTCTTTCCGCCAAAAACTAAGTAAAACGACAATCTGTTTTCAGTAAGCTAATAGTTAGCTAGGCTGACTATATAGCTTGTTTGGCTAAAGGCCAGGATGGACAATTGTCTGGCTAAAGCCAGAGATTGTCGGTATGTAGACTATTGTCTGGCTAAAGCCAGGGCAGAGACTATTGGTCTGGGCTAAAGAGGCTGGAGACTATTGTCCTGGCTTTAAAGCGAAGACTAATGATCTACGCAGGAGACTACTCTTGTCTGGCCTTAAAAGCCAGGAAGACTATTGATCTGGCTAAGCGCCAGGAGAGACTTCGTCGTGGCTTAAAGCCTGGAGAGACTAATTCGTCTGGCTAAACCGGGAGAACTATTTTCTGGCTAAAGCCAGGACGGCAGACTATGATGTTGGGCTAAAGCCAGGAGAACTATTGCTGGCTAAAAGCAGGAGAGGGACTATTGTCTGGCTTAAAGCCAGGGAGAGACTATTTGCCTGGCATAAGCCAGGAGAGAACTATTGTCTGGCTAAAGCCAGGGAGACAGTCGCAAAGCCAGGGCTATTGTCTGGCTAAAGCCATGGGAGACTATTGTTGGCTAAAAGAACTGGGAAGACTATTTCTGGCCTAAAGCCAGGAGACTATTGGCATGGCTTAAAGCCAGGAAGGAGACTTTGTCTGGCTAACCAGGGAGAGCTTATTGTCTGGCTGATAGCAGGGAGAGACTATTGTCTGCGCTAAAACCGGAGACTATTCGTCTGGCTAAGGCCATGGGAGACTATTTAGGTCTGGACTAACAGCCTGGGAGACCTATCGTCTGGCTTAAGCCGGTGATATGGGAAGCTATCTGTCTGGCTAAAGCAGGGAGGTACTATTGTTCTGGCTAAAGCCACTGGGAGCGAGTAACTATTGTCTGGCTAAAGCCAGCGAGAGAACTATGTGCTGGCTAAGTAGCCGAGATTGTGCTAAGAGCTGCAATCTGTTCTGGGTCTAGAGCGGGCTAGAGCTATCGCTAACAGCAGGGAGAACTCACTTGTCTGGTCTACAAGCCAGGAGAACTATCTGTCTGGCTAAGCCAGGGAAGATTATTGTCTGGCTTAAGTCCAGAAGACTATTGTCTGGTCTAAGCCATGGTGAGACTATTGTCTGTCTAAGCCAGATATTTAGCCACAGATGGGCAAGACCTATTGTCTGTGCTAAATAGCCAATGGAGACTATGTCTGGCTAATAGCCAGGAGAGACTATTGTCTGGTAAGCTAAGAACTTGGTTAAGCAGGGAGGTCTGATTGTCTGGCTAAGCCGGGAGATATTGCTGGCTTAAAGCCAGGGAGAGACTATTGTCTGGCTAAAGCCAGGGGACTCATTGTCTGGCTAAACCAGGGAGACTATTTGGCTAGCCGGTGAGCTGCAGCCAGCCAGGGAAATGTTGGCAACCAGAATATTGTTGGCTAAAGCCGAAGCCAGACCTCATTACTTACTGTTGTTTTTGCTGACGTCAGTGCTGACTGCTATTCATGTCTGGTTTCAGGTTGCGAGCAGTAAAAAGGACCTGTAAGACGAAAGCTCAACAAATCGCAGTGGCCTAGTTACAGTTATGACATAAATCGTGCTGGAAAAAGCCGATTAGTGAGAATGTCTCACACCCATGTTCAAAAAATGCCCTTTTTCCCCTTTACTTCAGATTACAACCTCTTCGCTTTCGGCGTTATATCTAATCTCCAAACTATTCGCTTTTTCAAGGTTGATTGCAAATTTCAGTTTAATCACCAGAAAATCAATAAGCACAGATTCATTACATATTTTATTACAATAAATATTATGCTTAACACAAATATAAAAATGTATTATATATAAACAGAGAAAAAGGGTGTCATCATAAATAGTGGGTTATTTCACACAGTAAACTTAACAAAAAAAATGGAAATATCTGCTCATACTTCAAAAAATGGAACCAATTTATTGCAGCATTGGCTAGAAAAGTTAAGGAACTTTACTGTTTCGGCATTAAAGGACTAAAATGTGGCTAAAGATAAATTGCGATTAATAAAAAGCATACCAATTTCAATTAAGGACCAAAAAAAGTGGACAGCTGTGCAATATGATCTGCAAAATTGTTGGGAAGCAAATATTCAATGTGCAAATTCCAGGCACATGGTTTATGAAACTGATACACAAATGCTGGATTCAAAACTTTAAGATTTTTCCAATTTTTGAATTATTATACAAATTTCTTGCAACCAATGGGAATGTTATTTATATACAACCATACCAGCTTCTGCAGATTTTTCTGCAGGGAGACAGATACATTAGATCATCTGTTTTGGCCTGTCCCATCATGTATTGTTTTGGGTACGGTCGATATGTTAACTTGTTTTGGTTAAGCTGTCTATATGGTAATTGGTTTTTGGTACTGTTATATGTGCTTGTGTTTGGTAACTGTCTATGAACTTGTGTTTTGGTCTGGTCTATTGTAACTTGTTCTTTTGGTATGTCTATATGTGAAGTTGTTTTTGGTACTGTCTCTTGATGTAACTTTGTTTTTGGTACAATGCTCCATATTGTACTTGTGTTTTGGTACTGTCGCATGTTGTAACTTGTTTTGTTGGTAGCGTTTGTCAATTTGTTGGTACGTCTTGGATGTAGCTTGTGTATTTTACTGTCCATGATGTTAACTGTTGTTTTTGGTCTTGTCATTGTAATTTGTTTTTGGTCTGTCTCTATGTAACCTTTGTTTTGGTAGACTGTTCATTTTGTAACTTGTTTGGTAGACTGTCTTATATGTAACTTGGTTTTGGTACTGTCCATATTGTAACTTGTTGTTGTGTGTGGTATGTCGTTATGCTAACTTGTTTTTGGTAGCGGTCCCATAATGTAAATTGTTTTTGGTACTGTCTCTATATGTTATGTGTTTGGTAGCTGCGTCATATGTTAATTTGTTTTGGTATGGCTATGGATGTAACTTGTTGTTTGGTTGTCGCATATGTGTAATTGGTTTTGGTACTGTCATTTGTTAACTTTGGTTTTTGGTACTTGTCTATATGTAACCTTGGTGTTTTTGTACTGTCGCATTTGTTAACTTGTTTGGTACTGTCCATTTGTAAACTTTGTTTTGGTACTGTCCATATGTAGCTTGTTTTGGTACTGTCTATATGTAACTTGTTTTGGTACTGTCCATATGTAACTTGTTTGGTACTGGTTATTTGTAAGCTTGTTTTGGTATGTTATGATGTAACTTGTTTTTGGTACTGTCCTTTGGTAACTTGTTTTGTACTGTCCATATGTACTTGTTTTGGTACTGTCTATATGTAACTTGTTTTGGTACTGTCCATTGTAACTTGTGTTGGTACTGTCCTTATGTAACTTGTTTTGGTACTTGTCTCATTGTAACTTTGTTTGGTACTTCCATTGTAAACTTGTTTTGTCTGTCTATATGTAACTGTTGTTTAGTCACTGTCTATTGTAACTTGTTTGGTACTGTCTATATGTAACTTTGTTTTTGTGTACTGTCCATTTGGTAACTTGTTTGGTACTGTCTATATGTAACTTGTTTGGTGGTACTGTCCATTATTAATCTTGTTTCTGGTACTGTCATATGCTACTTGTTTTGGTACTTGTCATATGTAACTTGTTTTGTTACTGTCTCATTTGTAACTTGTTTGGTAGCTGTCCATTGGTCACTTTGTTTTGGTACTGTCCTATAATGTAACTTGTTTTTGTACTGTCATTGTAACTTTGTACTCTATATAGTGTTTTACTGTATACTTGTTTTGGCTACTGTCCCATATGTTACGTTTGTTTTGAGTAGCGTCCATTTGTAACTTGTTTTGGTACTGTCAATGTAAACTTCGTTTTTGGTCACAGTGTCCAGGAATGGCTGAAAATCGCAATATTTAACCTTGGAGCTACTCTGCAAAAGCCCGCTGAGGTGATTTAAAAAGTCATAGTCAATTGAAATAAATAGTATAATGCCTCTTAGCAAAATTATAATCTTTAATTTACAATATTGAGAATCTATGAGAAATAGAAAGGTCAGAACTTGTGAAAACATCACAGTTGGATTATAATATACGCAAATAGAAATTCAAACTGAGTGTATAGTGGGGTTTTAACAAGAGGATATGGCATAGAGAGGGTTGAGGGGAGCGAGATGGATGGATTCGAGATAGATTGGGAAGTTGGGGAGTGAAGTGGACTGGTTTCAGAGATAGATGGGAGGGGTTGAGGGGAGCTGAAGGATGGGACTGGATGTTGTTCAGAGATAGATGGGAGGGGTTGAGGGGAGTGGATGGTGTTAGAGATAGATGGGAGGGGTTGAAGGGAGCTGAAGGATGGGACTGATGGTGTTCAGAGATAGATGGGAGGCGTGAGTGAGCTGATAGGATGGGACTGGATGGTGTTAGGAGATAGATGGGAGGGGTTGAGTGGAGCTGAAGGATGGGACTGGATGGTGTTAGGAGATAGATGGGAGGGTTGAGTGGAGCTGAAGATGGGACTGGATGGTGTTAGGAGATAGATGGGAGGGTTTGAGTGGAGCTGAAGGATGGGACTGGATGTGTGTCAGGAGATAGGATGGAGGGTTGAGTGGAGCTGAAGGATGGGAACTGGATGGTGTTAGGAGATAAGATGGGAGGGTGTGAGTGGAGCTGAGGATGGGACTGGATGGTGTAGGAGATAGATGGAGGGGTTTGAGTGGAGCTGAAGGATGGGACTGGATGGGTGTTCAGAGATAGATGGGAGGGGTTGAGTGGAGCTGAAGGATGGGACAAAAGATTACTATTGTAAAATATACGCTGTGTCCGTCAAATGACCAGTGGGGAGACAAAGTATTTGATACACTGCGATTTGCAGGTTTTTCCTACTCTAACAAGCATGTAGAGGTCTGTAATTTTTATCATAGTGTACACTGTCAACATGTGAGAGACGGAATTAAAACAAAAATCCAGAAAATCACATATTGTTAATGATTTTAATGTAATTAATTCGCATTTTATTGCATGACATAAGTATTTTGTCCCTACAACCCAGTAAGAATTTCCCGGACTCTCAGCAGACCTGTTAGTTTTTTTTATTTAAGAAGCCCTCCTGTTCTCCACTCAATTACCTGATTAACTGCAACCTGTTTGAACTCGTTACCTGTATCAAAAACACCTGTCCACCCACTCATATCAAACAGACTCAACCATCTCCACAATGGCCCAAAGACCAGAGAGCTGTGTAAGGACATCAGGGATAAAAAATTGTAGACCTGCACAAGGCTGGGTATGGGCTACAGGACAATAGGTAGCCAGCTTGGTGAGAAAGGCAACAACTGTTGGCAGCAATATTAGAAAATGCGAAGAAGTTCAAGAATGACGGTCAATCACCCTCGGTCTGGGGCTCCATGCAAGATCTCACCTCGGGGGCATCAATGATCATGAGGAAGGTGAGGGATCAGCCCAGAACTACACGGCAGGCCTGGTTAATGACCCTGAAGAGAGCTGGGGGACCACAGTCTCAAAGAAAAACATTAGTAACACACTACGCCGTCATGGATTAAAATCCTGCAGCGCACGCAAGGTCCCCCTGCTCAAGCCAGCGCATGTCCAGGCCCGTCTGAAGTTTGCCAATGACCATCTGGATGATCCAGAGGAGGAATTGGGAGAAGGTCATGTGGTCTGGATGAGACATGTAATAGAGCTTTTTGGCTAAACTCCACTCGCCGTGTTTGGAGGAAGAAGAAGGATTAGTACAACCCCAAGAACACCATCCTAAACCGTGAGCTTTGGAGGTGGAAACATCATTCTTTGGGGATGCTTTTCTGCAAAGGGGACAGGACGACTGCACCGTATTGAGGGGAGGATGGATGGGGCCTGTATCGCGAGATCTTGGCCAACAACCTCCTTCCCTCAGTAAGAGCATGAAGATGGGTCGTGGCTGGGTCTTCCAGCATGACAACGACACGAAGCACACAGCCATGGCAACTAAGGAGTGGCTCCGTAAGAAGCATCTCAAGGTCCTGGAGTGGGCCTAGCCAGTCTCCAGACCTGAACCCAATAGAACAACTTTGGAGGGAGCTGAAAGTCCGTATGCCCAGCGACAGCCCTCCGAAACCTGAAGGATCTGGAGAAGATCTGTAGGAGGAGTGGGCCAAAATCCCTGCTGCAGTGTGTGCAAACCTAGTCAAGACTACAGGAAAGTATGATCTCTGTAATTGCAAACAAAGGTTTCTGTACCAAATATTAAGTTCTGCTTTCTGATGTATCAAATACTTATGTCATGCAATAAAATGCGAATTAATTACTTAAAAATCATACAATGTGATTTTCTGGTTATTTGTTTTAAAATTCAGTCTCTCACAGTTTGAAGTGTACCTATGATAAAATTACAGACCTCTACATGCTTTGTAAGTAGGAAAACCTGCAAAATCGGCAGTGTAATCAAATACTTGTTCTCCCCACTGTATATAGAATGTATAAACTGGAAGTAGAAGCCTAAGAGTTGCTGTCCATTAGTTTACTTTAATTAGGTAAGGGATGGTAGGGTTAAGGGAAAATAATCAAACAATGATCAACAACCAATTTGAAGGAGATTTGAAGAATTGTAAAAATAATAAATGGACTAATATTGTACAATACCCTTGACTTTTTCTACATTTTGTTACGTTACAGCCTTATTCTGAAATTGATTTAAAAAATAATAATAATAATTATAATCAATCTAAACACAAAACCACATAATGACAAAGCCAAAACAGGTTTTTAGAATAAAACCCCCCCTGAAATATAACATTTACATAAGTATTCAGACCCTTTACTCAGTACTTTGCTGAAGCACATTTAGCAGCGATTACAGCCTCGAGTTTTCTTGGGTATGACGCTACAAGCTTGACACACCTGTATTTGGGGAGTTTCTCCCATTCTTCTCTGCACATCCTCTCAAGCTCTGTCAGGTTGGATCGGGAGTGTCACTCACAGCTAATTTAAGGTCTCTCCAGAGATGTTTGATCGGGTTCAAGTCTGGGCTCTGGCTGGGCCACTCAAAGACATTCAGAAGCTTGTCCCGAAGCCACTCTTGCATTGTCTTGGCTGTGTGCTTAGGGTTGTTGTACTGCTGGTAGGGGAACCTTCGCCCCAGTCTGAGGTCCTGAGCACTCTGGAGCAGGTTTTCATCAAGGATCTCTCTGTACTTTGCTCCATTCATCTTTCCCCCAATCCTAACTAGTCTCTCAGTCCCTGCCGCTGAAATACATCACCACAGACTGATGCTGCCACCACCATGCTTCACTGTAGGGATGGTGCCAGGTTTCCTCCAGATGTGACACTTGGCATTCAGACCAAAGAGTTCACTCTTGGTTTCATCGGACCAGAGAATCTTGTTTCTCATGGTCTGAGAGTTTTTATGTGCCTCTTGGCAAACTCCAAACTGGCTGTCATGTGCCTTTTACTGAGTGGCTTCCGTCTGGCTACGCTACCATAAAGGCCTGATTGGTGGAGTGCTGCAGAGATTGTTGTCCTTCTGGAAGGTTCTCCCATCTCCACAGAGGAACTCTGGAACTCTGTCAGAGTTACCATCGGGTTCTTGATCACCTCCCTGACCAAGGCCCTTCTCCCGATTGCTCAGTTTGGCCGGGCGTCCAGCTCTAGGAAGGGTCTTGGTGGTTCCAAACTTCTTCCATTCAAGAATGATGGAAGCCCCTGTGTTATTGGGGACCTTGAATGCTGCAGAAATGTTTTGTTACCCTTCCTCAGATCTGTGCCTAGACACAATCTTGTCTCGGAGCTCTACGGACAATTCCTCATGGCTTGGTTTTTACTTTGACATGCACTGTCAACTGTGGGACCTTATATAGACAGGTGTGTGCTTTTCCAAATCATGTCCAAACAATTGAATTTACCACAGGTGGACTCCAATCAAGTTGTAGAAACATCTCAAGGATGATCAATGTAAACCAGATGCATGTGAGCTCAATTGCGAGTCTCATAGCAAAGGGTCTGAATACTTAAGTAAAAAAAGCTTCTTTTTTTTTTTATACATTTGCCAAAATTTCTTAACCTGTTTTTACTTTGTCATTATGGGATATTGTGTGTAGATTGATGAGGAAAATAAGGCTGTAACGTAACAAAATGTTGAAAAAGTCAAGGKGTTTGAATACTTTCAATGCACTTTACAMAGGAAAATAAATGTCTAAGAACATGAATCTCTTCAAACGGTAAATGGCATTTGCCACTCATTTCCCATAAACACTGTTCTGGATTGTTGTTAGTGGCCCCTCCCACCAAATCTGTCAGATTGTTTTCCCTCGGGTCTGTATTGAGACCGTTTCTCAATAGAAGCTTTGTGTCTGGTTCCCTCTCCAGTAATCTGACCCAGTGRTAACATGTTGGGCAATGTCGAGAAGAAAGAGTCATTTAATGTTACCACCACCTAATGAAACTGTGATTCATTRTTAACTGGATTTCCAGCATTCTCAGCTCCAGGAAGGATGTTACCATGAGACTACTAGACCAGAAACACACGTTGGACTTGGCAGAGAATGAACAATGAGTCTCTTAAACTTCATGTACTGGGCTTGGAGGTGAGACGTACGAATCGCAGTTGGATGTCCTTGCCTCTAGAAGACCAGTGTTCTTGTCACAAGTTTGTTTACGCCCAGTTATTTCTGTCATATTTTGTGATTTAGATGTGGCTTTCCATGTCCGTTTGTGTCGTAAGTAAAGGAATATGAGGAAAACCAAGCCTCCAGCAGGGATGAACAACATCAGCAGTGTAGATCTGTCTCTGGGACAGTCGGCATGGTTTCTACTGCTTGACTCTGTTGACACAAAAGAACAAATGATAAACAGTGGCAAAATTATTAAACACACTCAGTATATATCTACCCTGAAGAAGGTAGTAATATAATATGTCATTATTAAAACACACCCGGTATATACACTACCGTTCAAAAGTTCGGGGTCACTTAGAAATGTCCTTGTTTTTTGAAAGAAC
>NW_019943736.1:68134-78602 GCF_002910315.2 Salvelinus sp. IW2-2015 | reverse complement strand
GCTGCAATTTTTTGGGGTGATATCAATTTATTTATTTTTTTGTCCATTAAAATAACATCAAATTGATCAGGAATACAGTGAAGACATTGTTAATGTTGTAAATGACTATTGTAGCTGGAAACGGCTGATTTGTTTTATGGAATATCTACATAGGCGTAGAGGCTCATTATCATCAACCATCACTCCTATTTTCCAATGGCACGTTATGTAAACGTAAAGTTTGGGGTCACTTAGAAATGTCCTTGTTTTTTAAAGAAAGCACATTTTTGCCCATTAAAATAACAACAAATTGAAATACAGTGTTGACATTGTTAATGTTGTAAATTACTATTGAAGCTGGAAACGGCTGATTTGTTTTATGGAATATCTACACAATATGCTTGAAAATATGGAGAGTGGTACACAGTAATGTGTTGTATTTGCTCCAAACATAACACTTTTTTTATTCAGGACAAAAAAGTGATTTGCCGTGCCACATTTTAACTTTAGTGCCTTGTTGCAAACAGGATGCATGTTTTGAAATATTTGTATTCTGTACAGGCATCCTTCTTTTCACTCTGTCAATTAGGTTAGTATTGTGGAGTAACTACAATGTTGTTGATCCATCCTCAGTTTTCTCTTATCACAACCATTAAACTCTGTGACTGTTTTAAAGTCACCATTGGCCTCATGGTGAAATCTGAGTGGTTTCCTTCCTCTCCAGCAACTGAGTTAGGAAGGACGCCTGTATCTTTGTAGTGGCTGGGTGTATTGATACAACATCCAAAGTGTAATTAATAACTTCACTAGGCTCAAAGGGATATTCAATGTTTGCTTTTTTATTTTTAYCCATCTACCAATAGGTGCCATTCTTWGCGAGGCACTGAAAAACCTCCCCTGGTCTTTGTGGTTGAATCTGTGTTTGAAATGTACTGCTCGACTGAGGGACCTTACAGATAATTGTATATGTYGAGTACAGAGATGAGGTAGTCATTCAAAAATGTTGTTAAACACTATTGCACACAGAGTGAGTCCATGCAACTTAATGTTTTTTTGCTAAACAYATTTTTACTCCTGAAAGTATTTAGGCTTTCCATAACAAAGGGTTAAATACTTATTGACTCAAGACATTTGAGCTTTTAATTTTAAATTAAGTAGTAAAAAATTCTACATACATAATTCCACTTTGACATTACGGGGTGTGGACCAGAAAAAAAARTGCAATCCATTTTAAATTCAGGCTGTGACACAATAACATGTGGAACAGTCAAGGGGTCTGAATGCTTTCTGACGACACTATACATTTGGGAAGTATTCAGACCCCTTGACTTTTTCCACATTTTGTTACGTTACAGCCTTATTCAAAAATGGATTAAATAGTCCGTCCGTCCGTCCCCCCCCCTCATCAATCTACACACAATACACAATAATGACAAAGCAAAAAGTATTTTTGACAATTTTGTAAACTTATTCGAAATAAAAAATACTGAGTACTTGAAACCGCTATTGCAGTGATTACAGGTCCTTGGCGCTTTGGTTTTCATCTTTCTCCTCAATCCAGACTAGTCTCCCAGTCCCTGGGAATCACATTTTTATTTGGCCCCCGACAGCTGTAACCCCATACCCCAGTTTGGGAATACCTGCTCTGGAGTGGTGAATCATGTTTCACCATCTGACAGTCCGACGGACAAATCTAGATTTGGCAGATGCCAGGAGAACACTACCAGCCCCCATAGTGGCAACTGTAAAGAACGGAAATCTGTCTTTCTGTTTTCATTATTCCGGCTCCGAGACAGATTGACACACAACATCAGGAGATTTAGGCTCCTCTTTCTAATAACAGTTCTGTGGTTGAGAGAAAATACACTGGCCTGTATGTTCCAATGGAAGGGTGTTTGTGGTTTCTGTGCTGTAAACACTACTCAACTCAAATTAAAGGATTAGCTAATTCCATGTTTGTCAAATATGGAGTAAATGTTTGTCAAGACGGGAATATGGTCTCAGCTTGACTCAATGCCACAGGGTGGGGTCTGAACCCAAGTCTCCCACAGGGAGAACCAGGCATCTTAACCATTAGCCCAATAGGAAATGCACTCTTGGCCAAAGGGTGACAGTAGCTATGTTTCAATTAACTTGTCTAGTATTTTTTAATTATGGCTGCAAGCCCTATATTGGGATGAATATGAAAATAGATGTGACAAATGCCAGCTAGGGTGTTTCCATTTAACCATCTTCTGTCGATAAAAACAGCTGGCCCAGAATGACACACACAAACAAGTAACAAACTGTAGTGACCCTATGTTTAAAAACGAGGATATCCATATAACGAGGATATTTGCCACTTCAGCATGCTTTTGTCACACAAGTCGATGCCACTCGAGGGTACGGACCAGAAGGTTGAGGGTTCACCGACCCCCTGSGGGATCGTCTGAGACCAGCCTCCCTTGTGTGTATGGAACATTTCTGGGATCTTTTATTTCAACGGTGACTTTAAAACAGTTACAGAGTTGAATGGCTGTTATGCTGTTCTCCGTATGCGTCACTGTGCATATTTTGACAGCAAGATAAACCCCTTCACATCAACAACCCTCAAAGCGTCTCCATGTTCCCAAGATGTGAGTTGAAAGAGCGTGAAACTGAAACACAAAACACAATAATGTCTGCATCAGACAATGTAATCTGTCCTAAAATACATACTAGATATGAACGTAACCTGATATGTTGCTCACACTGACAACTAGCAAAAGCTAGGCTAACATACGGTAGCAATTAAGCTAGTGCTGTACATCTATCCCACAAATAATGCTCTGAAACGAAAGATATATGAAAAAGGAATGAAAATACTCCGTGACAAAGCTTCCTAAGGTATACAACGTAAAGGATGGATGAAGATTGTAAGCAGACAAATGAAACGGAGCACTCTGAGCTCTACACGAGGCAACAATGACCMACGTCCTCCTAACAGGTCACATGACGGGTCATTTTCTAGCTAAAGGAAAATACTCCACATCAACACTAGGGGGAGCCAAATGCAAGGTAAGTAATATAGGTAAGTATTAGAACAAGAACAGAACAGCTGTGATAGGAACAAAAAAACGAGGATGGATCAACAACATTGTGGTTACGTCACAATACTAACCTAATTGACACAATGAAAAGAAGGACGCCTGTACATTAAAATATTCTAAAACATGCATCCTGTTTGCAATAATGCACTGAAGTAAAACTGCAGAAAAATTTGCAAAGAAATTACATTTATGTCCTGAATATAAAGCATTATGTTTGGGGCAAACACAACACATCACTGAGTACCACTTCATATTTTCAAGCATGGTGGTGGCTGCATCATGTTATGGGTATGCTTGTCATCACCAAGGACTTGTGAGTTAATGATAAAWAAAAACAGAATAGAGCTGAGCAAAAGGCTAAATCCTAGAGGGAAACCTGGTTCTATCASGAATCAAGGTAAGACCCAAGTGCAGACTGTGTGAAGTAACAATGTTTATTGTAACAACAGGGGCAGAGGTTGGTAATCCAGAAGTGGAGCAAAGGTACAGGATGGCAGGCAGGCTCAGGCAGAGTGGTCAGGCAGGTGGGGTCAGGACAGTCAAGGGTCAAAAACCAGGAGGATGAGAAGAAAAAAAAGACTCAAAAACAGGAGCACAGACGAGAACTGGTTGACTCGAACAAACAAGAYGAACTAGCACAGACAGAAAACAGGTATAAATACCCAGAAGAYAAGTGGGGAAGACACCTGGAAGAGGTGGAGACAAGCACAAGGTGAAACAGATCAGGGCGTGACAGTACCCCCTCCCCCACAGGGACGGCACCTGGCGTCTGGATAACTGATTGACTGGCAGATTATTGCTCCCACAYCGCCGTGGCCCAGGCGAGTGCCCTCCCGGACATCAGCGTAATGATATACACTATCCTCGAGCGGTCTGAGGGGAACGAAGAAGGCTGCAGCTCGAAAACGAGGATGCACTGGGAGAGAAAGGCCCGGCAGGTTCTGGGATYGCCATCGTAGCGCTCCCGGGGAGGTATGCGGGGTTCCCGGGAAGCCGGGATGACGACGCTGCTACCAGCCGGGTTACAAAGGGGGCTGGGAGGTTACCGTCGTGGTAGGCTTCCTAGTAGACAACCCACGGAATTGCTCTCGCAATGCGTCCAAGGTTAGGTCGTAACGTTCGGACACGGCCTGGAACCCTTCCATCAGACCGCGAAGCAACTCCTCGTGSCTACCAACGAGGGCTCCTTGGGAGGAGATGTCGTTGCGGAGCTGGTCCAAGTTTGCTGGGTCAGTCATTGGCCAATTCGTACTATCAGGAATCAAGGTAAGACTCAAGTGCAGACTGTGTGAAGTAACAATGTTTATTGTAACAACAGGGGCAGGMAAACGACAGGTTAAAACAGGCAGGGGTCGATAATCCAGAGTAGAGGTCAAGGTAGAGGACGGCAGGCAGCCTCAGGTAAGGTAGAGGTGTGTAATACAGTGGTGGAGCAAAGGTACAGGACGGCAGGCAGGCTCGGGGTCAGGGACAGGCAGAGAGGTCAGGCAGGCAAGAACAATGTCAGGACAGTCAAGGGTCAAAAACCAGGAGGACGAGGAAAAAAAGAGACTGGAAAAACAGGAGAAGAGACAAAACGCTGGTTGACTTGAAGAAACAAGACGAACTAGCACAGACAGAAAACAGGTATAAATACCCAGAAGATAAGTGGGGAAGACGCCTGGAAGGCGACACCTGGAACGGGTGGAGACAAGCACAAGGACAGGTGAAACAGATCAGGGCGTGACAGGTTCAGTCTGCTTTCCAACAGAYACTGGGAGACAAATTCCCCTTTCAGCAGGACAATAACCTAAAACACAAGGCCAAATACTGTATAAAGTAAAGTTGCTTACTTAGATGACATTGAATGTTCCTGAGAGGCCTAGTTACAGGTTTGACTTAAATCGTCTTGAAAATCTATGACAAGACTTCAAAATGGCTGTCGAGCAATGATCAACAACCAACTTGACAAGAGCTTGAAGAATTTTTAAAAGAATAATGTGCTAATATTGTGCAATCTAGATGTGCAAAGCTCCTTAGAGACTAACCCAGAAATACTCACAGCTGTAATCACTGCCAAAGGTGATTCTAACATGTATTGACTCAGGGGGTTAAATACGTATCTAATCAAGACATTAGTGGGGGTTTTTTAATTAGTTTTTTTTACAAAAGTTTGAATTTAGTAAAGGGGTGTGAATACATTCTGAAGGCTCTGTACATACCTCATGAGCTTAGTTCAACAGTCTTAACCCAACATATACAGTGCCGTGAAAAAGTAATTGCCCCCCAATTGAGATGTCTTGAAAGGACTTGAAACGAGCAGTTCATGCTTGAAAACCCACAAATGTCATTGAGTTAAAGCAGTTCCGCATGGAAGAGTGGGCCACTGTTGTGAGAGACTGATCAACAACTACAGAATATACTTTTTCAAGGCACTGTAAGCTTGCTTTACTCCAATGTTAGTAAAAAAATATATATAATTGTAAACAAATACTGTATTCAAAACATGGTTACAACTATATATTTTGATCTCATGAATGGCCAGTCTTTGTATCTATAGCTACACCCCCATCCCTTAGCCATTTTACCCCCCAAAAAAGGTGAGGTCTTCTTTGTTATTGTTTGAACAGATTTCCCCTTTAAGAAAAAATATTATGTTTCCTAGGAAACATGTCTCCACAGGCACAGCTGTGTGTAAACTGAATGAAAATACAAGATGTAAAGTGTTGATGAGCTCATGAGCTCCAAAAAAAAATCCCATACATTTTCCATAGCCTCAATAAGCGTATTTCTCTCTAATTGTGTGCACAAATTTGTTTACATCCCTGTTAGTGTGCATTTCTCCTTTGCCAAGATAATCAATCCACCTAACAGGTGTGGCATATCAAGACAGAATGATCATTACAACATGTTCGGCTAAACTTTGATCATTGAGGTAGTAAATGAATGAAAGGAAATGAAAGAGACTGGGTTATGTTAGAAGTTAATGGTTCTCAGAAGAAAGAAGAAGGCTTTGTGTTTGATGGAGGAGAGGAGGTGTGCTGATACAGTAGATGAAAGTAGATTAGTACAGTAGATTACAGTAAGAGAGTAATAAATGTTTGGTATCCTGTTACCCTCTTTGTTAGCTTCCTGTAGAGCCATAAAATGTAAGGATTGGAGAGAAAGGGGAGTGTCTTAAGTAGAACGAATATATAAACTGTKAAGTCTSAAATGTTTTGCTGTCTGTTTTCAGCTGTACAGAACCTTTGGGGAAATGATTAAACTTGGTTAAAGCTTCTCTAATGTCCGTGAGTTATTTACTCTGAAAAAAAAGAACCTAACACAGTTGCACCTTGTGCTGTGGACACTAAAATCCCACTCTTGAATGTGCAGTTTTATCCCAATGCCACAGATGTCTAAAATTTTGAGGGAGAAGGCTATTTCGCATGCTGACCGCAGGAATGTCCACCAGAGCTGTTCCCAGTCTCAATATAGTTTTTTTGTCCTGTTGCTATTCATCTGCTTTCAATATCAACTGTTTTCATCTGTTTTGAAACGCTTTAAAAAAAAAWGTAACTTAAAAGAGTATTACTATTATCATTAATCAATGAAACGAGGTATTCAATCAAACCATTCAGMGGACATCAGCTCACCATAGCTCAGTGACCTCTCCATGACCTGCTCCAGGAGCTGGTTCCTCAGGGAGAAGGTGTAGTTGACTGCCCCACCAGCCTGCATCACCAACTGGGTGCGGAGGGAGAGGAGCAGGCCCGGGGCCCTGGACGACTGGGTCACTGAGATGTTATGCGTGAGGTTATGGCCATTCAGGTCCAACCAGCGGACCTCTGGTTCTGGGTAACCTTCAGTCTCATAGAGGAAGGTCATGTAAGAGTGCTGGGCCTGGACTGTGAGGTGAGGCTCTGTGTAGAATGCTAGAGAGAGAGAGAGAGAGAGAGTGGAGTGGGATAGAGAACAGACAGGCATTACATGAAGGGGGAAACAGGGGGACAAGCAACCATTTTTCATCCTGTCAGTCCCCAAATCGCAAGGTGAGTTGAGGCCGTCTGGGTAGAGAGAGAGAGAGAGGAGAGAGATGAGACTGAGAGAGAGAGAGGAGAGCGAGAGAGCGAAGGGAGAGAGAGAGAGAGAAAGCACGAGAAGAGAAAGAGAAGAGAGATGAGAGAGACGAGAGATGAGTAGAGAAGCGAGAAGAGGAGGTGGGATAGTTAGAGAGAGAGAAGAGAGAGGAAAGGATGGGATAGAGAGAGAAGAGGAGTGGGAAGAGAATGAGGAAGCGAGAGAAAGACAGAGAGAGAGAGAGAGGAGTGGGAATAGAGAGAGTGAGGAGTGGGATCGAGAAAGATGGGAGTGGGATAGAGAACAGACAGGCATTACACGAAGGGGGAAACAGGGGGACAAAGCAACCATCTCATTTCTGTCCGCAGTCCTCCCCATCTCATGCGCGCAGTTAACCTTGTTGACCCATCGTCACAACTCTACCTTTAAGCCGAAGTTGGTGCCGTTCTCCTTGTTCGGGCAGCGTTCCAGCGGTCGTCGTCGCGGGCTTTCTAGCTGCCACCGATCTACCGTTTTATTTTTCCATTTGTTTTGTCTTTGATTGTTTGACACAACCTGGTTCCCATGACCTCTAATCATTTTCTATCTTTAACCCTCTGGTTCCTAATTATGGTTTGGTGCGTCGTTTTGTTCCTTGTTGAGTGTTATTAGACTGCTGTGTTATGGTGTGTTTTCTTCCTGCGGGTAAGCTTTTACTGGTTTGTTTCTTATGCGGTAATCATGTATGTTATATTTTACTCAGTTCTGTGTCTGCGCCCTGACCCGTCTCACCGCCTGCAGTAACGACCTGACACATGACACCACTCTCTTAATTCTCAGATAGAAATGTGTTGGCTTTCTTCTTCTTCCAAATATCCCACGCAGTGAATCCCTGATGACCACTCCAATCATCTCTTCCGTCATCACTAAATATAATAGAAGAATATAGTAGAAGGTAATATCCACAAAGGCTACTTAGTTTCAAAGGTATATCACTAAAAGGCTTTCATCTGGTTAGTGCCATTTCTCTTTGGGACTTTCCAGGGGAGGCGGAGAAAGTATAGACGAGATGGGAGAGAGAGGAGTAAGAAGAGCAAGGAGCGAGAGAGAGAGGAGGGAGGAGAGTTAGCTTCTTCTTTTTATCATATAGGTCATAGGAAAACATATATCCTCAACCTGAGAAAAAACTGGTAGATCCTCCAGCTAGCGAAAGGGTCTGGCTAGGATTCCCGCTGAGTGTTACAGGGTTATTTCATCCTACTACACCAAGCAGCAAAGGTCTAAATGGCTTATCCCCGTGTTTTAAGAAAAAAGAGGGTTTCTTCTCTTCTTCTCAGCTCTTCCTTCCATCTCCAGACAAGACTAACAAAGGGAGGGTAGCAATGAGGATGGCGCAAAGTCCCGAGACACAGCTGTCTTTGAGAAAGATAACAAAGGGTTAGTTACACCTAATATACAAATTGAGGGAATCCTAGAGGCATGTTCCGAATGCCCGATTGAGCCAGACCCCAGGATTATTAGAAAAATCAGAATGCAAGCACACGCGGCGTAAAAGTTTATCCCCCTCTGCTTCCTCTTCTCATGCCCTTTCTCTCCTCACTCCAAACAACTCTCGGAGAGCAAAGTGAATGAAGAGCGATAGAGAGGAGACGGAGAGGAGAGGAGAGGACGGGAGAGGAAGAGGAAGAGGAGTAGGAAGAGGAAGAGGAGCAAGGAGAGGAGGAAGGAGAAAGGAGAGGAGAAAGGAGTCGAGAGAGCGACCGTAGGAAGGGCTAAAGTGGGTCTGGACGTGAAAAAGTTAAGAGTGGCCTTGAGGTTCCCTGAAAGTCTTCATTCAGAATGTTTAACAATGTAAACAGCATTTGTGTAGATGAATGTCTCTTTCCTCTGTACCTGGTTTCAAAAAGAGCTAGGTAGCAAAACAACGAAAGGTTCACAATCCATGGCTCCAAAGCTGTCTAACTAGCTGAGCTACTCTGAAAGTAGCGAAAAACAAGTTGGTAAAATAAACATGTCTTATTWTGTTCTGAGTCAATTTGTTTCTCTTGGCTTGAATGTAAAAGTTATATTTGGCGATCCACAAAACAAATCTGTGACAGAACATTCAGTCAGTGAATCAGGTCTCCATGGTATCCAGATACTCTTTCTGCTCTASATKCCTTCAAACTACCGTAAAAACCCTTAAGTGACGCCCTAACCTAAGGACATGTAACACTAAGCAGTATGTTCATTTAAACATTGAAAAGTGTGGACCTGCATAGACACTGGACCAGTGTTAAATTTAACACTCTCAGTGTTAGAATTTGCTGTGTGTGTGTGTGTGTGTGTGTGTGTGTGTTATGGTTATGGTATGATGCTTTTATTGCATCAAATGGTTGTTTTATTGCAACAGAATAAGGGGTTGTTAGAACGCTCATCTGTGTTCTACTGAGGATGGGCCTCTGGGAGAATTGACACTGACAGGAGATTTATGCCGTTTGGGTAAAAAAAAAGAAAAGCCTAATGAGCATTCCAGATCATGAGTTAATGTTTCTGTTCTATACCGTACCAGGGAGACATGAACCCAGGACCAAACTCTTTGTCTCTACACAATGAGAACTGTATTTACAGCAGATACTGTCTACTGTGAATTATAGGTATCTTTCATACAAATCTTAACCTTGTGACCCRTTCTGTACRTGTTACGTCCGTCGTTGGAATGAGACCAAGGTGCAGCGTGGTAAGCGTACATCTTTCTTTATTTAGATGAACACCAAAAAAAACACCAAAAGATAAACGAACGTAACGTTCTGCAGGCTACACAGTAACTGTACAAAAACAAGATCCCACAAACTAAGGTGGGGAAACAGGCTGCCTAAGTATGATCCCCAATCATAGACAACGATAGACAGCTGCCTCTGATTGGGAACCATACCCGGCCAACAAAGAAATAGACAAACTAGAATGCCCACCCAAATCACACCCTGACCTAACCAAATAGAGAAATAAAAAGGCTCTCTAAGGTCAGGGCGTGACAGTACATCTGTTGTTCGTCGTGTAGGTTGAAAGGGGTGTATCTTGGCTATAAAATACCTTTGTACTTTTTGTCTCAGGCCTCTCAATGAATTATCTGGGGGTTCACTTTATATGTGTGTGTTATATTGACCTGCTCCCTTATTAATAAGTGAATAAAGATTTAGTTTAAGTATAACTCTGACTTGTGTGATAAGTTTGTCTCTCCTCATTGGATAGTAAAGAAATGATCATGGTCACTGTGCGAGAGATGGAAGACAAAAGCCAAAGGGAGTGGAATAGAGAGAACAGACAGGCATTACATAAAGGGGGAAACAGGGGGACAAAGAAACCATTCATCTGTTAGTCCCCAAATCCAGGTGAGGTGAGGCTCTGTGTAGAGAGAGAGAGAG
>NW_019943736.1:55759-58259 GCF_002910315.2 Salvelinus sp. IW2-2015 | reverse complement strand
AGGTACAGCTGATCGTCCTCGCAGTGGCAGACCACATGTAACAACACCTGCACAGGATCGGTACATCCGAACATCACACCTGCGGGACAGGTACAGGATGGCAACAACAACTGCCCGAGTTACACCAGGAACACACAATCCTCCATCATCTCAGACTGTCCGCAATAGGCTGAGAGAGGCTGGACTGAGGGCTTGTAGGCCTGTTGTAAAGGCAGGTCCTCCAAGACATCACCAGCACAACGTTGTCAAATTGTCAAAGGAATGAGCGTTACACCGAGGCCTGTACTCTGGAGCGGAATAGATTTGGAGGTGGAGGTCCATCATGGTCTGGGGCGGTGTGTCACAGCATCATTGACTGAGATTGTTGTCATTGCAGGCAATCTCAATGCTGTACGTTACAGGGAAGACATCCTCCTCCCTCATGTGGTACCCTTCCTGTAGGCTCATCCTGACATGACCCTCCAGCATGACAATGCCACCAGTCATACTGCTCGTTCTGTGCATGACTTCCTGCAAGACAGGAATGTCAGTGTTCTGTTATGGCCAGCGAAGAGCCCGGATCTCAATCCCATGGAGCATGTCTGGTACCTGTTGGATCGGAGGGTGAGGGCTAGGGCATTCCCCCCAGAAATGTCCGGGAACTTGCAGGTGCCTTGGTGGAAGAGTGGGGTGACATCTCAAAGCAAGAACTGGCAAATCTGGTTCAGTCCATGAGGAGGAGATGCACTGCAGTACTTAATGCAGCTGGTGGCCACACCAGATACTGACTGTTACTTTTGATTTTGACCCCCTTTGTTCAGGGACACATTATTCAATTTCTGTTAGTCACATGTCTGTGGAACTTGTTCAGTTTATGTCTCAGTTGTTGAATCTTGTTATGTTCATACAAATATTTACACATGTTAAGTTTGCTGAAATAAACGCAGTTGACAGTGAGAGACATTTCTTTTTTTGCAGAGTTTATATAGTGTTTCTAGTCAAGGCTATCAATAATCCTATTCAACTATTGCTGTAAATATTGTATCCTAGATATTCTTCAGATATGCTACATATCAAGTGTCTTCATCTTATTGGTGTCCTTTAATGTACGCCCTGGCCTTAGTATTCTTTGTTTCTTTATTATTTTAGTTAGGTCAGGGTGTGACATGGGAAATGTATGTGTTTTGTATTGTCTAGGGTGGTTGTATGGTTTAGGGGGTTAAGTAGAGTAGATGGGTTTGTGTTTGAGTGTAGGTGTCTAGCTGTGTCTATGGTTGCCTGAATGGTTCTCAATCAGAGACAGATGTCATTAATTTGTCTCTGATTGGGAGCCATATTTAAGGCAGCCATAGGCATCATGCATTTGGGGTAATTGTCCTATGTTGAACGTAAGTAGTTTGTGTGTGCACTTGCGTTTGTAGCTTACGGTTGTTTTGTTAGTTTGTATAAGTGTTTCGTGTTACGCTTCGTCTAATAAAAAGAAGATGTATTCATATCACGCTGCGCCTTGGTCCACTCTCTCTTATCAAGAGATCGTGACAGAATTACCCACCACATAATAGTGGTTTTTTTTGCAGAAATTTGACCATGAAGGCCTGATTCACGTAGTCTCCTCTGAACAGTTGATGTTGAGATGTGTCTGTTACTTGAACTCTGTGAAGCATTTATTTAGGCTGCAATCTGAGGTCTGCATTTAACTCTAATGAATGAAATCCTCTGCAGCAGAGGTAACTCTGGGTCTTCCTTTCCTTTGGGTCCTCATGAGAACCAGTTTCATCATAGCGCTTGATGGTTTTTGCGACTGCACTTGAAGAAACTTGACATTTTATGGATTGACTGACCTTCAAGTTTTAATAAACAATGTTGGAATGTCGTTTCTCTTTGCTTATTTAGCTGTTCTTGCCATAATATGGACTTGGTCTTTTATCAAATAGGGCTATCTTCTGTATACCAACCTTACCTGGTCACAGCACAACTGATTGGCTCAAATGCATTAAGAAGGAAAGACATTGCACTAATTTACATTTAACAAGGCACACCAGTTAAATGAAATTCATTCCAGGTGACTACCTAATGAAGCTGGTTGAGAGAATGCCAAAGCTGTCATCAAGGCAAAGGGTGGCTACTTTGAAGTATCTCAAATATAAAATATATTTTGATTTATTTAACACTTTTTTGGTTACTACATGATTCCATACGTGCTATTTCATAGTTTTGATGTCTTCACTATTATTCTACAATCGTACAAAATAGTACAAATAAAGAAAAACCCTTGAATGAGTAGGTGTTCTAAAACGTTTGACTGACCTGTATATGTAGAGGAGAGAAAGAGCGAGAGAAAGAGTGAGAGAGAGAGAGAGAGATACTTTTTTGTATATAGTGTATGTGGACTACTCTTCAAATTAATGGTGTCTGCTATTTCAGCCACATCCGTTGCTGACAGGTGTATAAAATCAACCACACATTGATTGCACTCTCCATAAATAACATTGGCAGTAGAATGGCCCTGGATGAAACTCTA
>NW_019943736.1:30969-54265 GCF_002910315.2 Salvelinus sp. IW2-2015 | reverse complement strand
ACGGTGACAGGGACCTTACAGATAATTGTATGCGAGGGGTACAGAAATAAGGTGGTCATTAAAAAATTTGTTAAACACCATTATTGCACATAGAGTGATGTCATGCAACTATTATGTGACTAGTTAAGCACAATTTACTCCTGAACTATTTCAGTACAGATGCATCAAAACTGGGACCGAGACACTAAAAACATCTTCTATCTCAAGGCCGTCAGACTGATAAATAGTCACCACTAGCAGGCCTCTGACCAATACCCTGCCCTGAACTTTAGTCACTGTTACTAGACGGCTACCACCTGGTTACTCAACCCTGCACCTTAGAGACTGCTGCCTACAGACAAGGAACACTGGTCACTTTAATGATGTTTACATACTGTTTTACTCCTTTCATGTGTGAACTCAGAAAAAAGAAACGCCCTTTTTCAGGACCACGTCTTTCAAGGATAATTCGTAAAAATCCAAATAACTTCACAGATCTTCATTGTAAAGATTTAAACAATGTTTCCCATGTTTGTTCAATGAACCATTAACAATAAATAAACATGCACCTGTGGAACAGTTGTAAGGAACTAAAAGCTTACAGACGGTAGGCAATTAAGGTCATAGTATGAAACTTAGGACACTAAAGAGGCCTTTCTACTGACTCTGAGAAACACCAAAAGAAAGATGCCCACGGTCCCTGCTCATCTGGTGAACATGCCTAGGCATGCTGCAAGGAGGCATGAGGACTGCAGATGTGGCCAGGGCAATAAATTGCTATGTCCGTACTGTGAGACGCCTAAGACAGCGCTACAGGGAGACAGGACGTACAGCTATCGTCCTCGCAGTGGCAGACCACATGTAACAACACCTGCACAGGATCGGTACATCCGAACATCACACCTGCGGGACAGGTACAGGATGGCAACAACAACTGCCCGAGTTACACCAGGAAACACAATCCCTCCATCAGTCTCAGACTGTCCCAATAGGCTGAGAGAGGCTGGACTGAGGGCTTGTAGGCCTGTTGTAAAGGCAGGTCCTCACCAGACATCACCAGCAACACGTTCTATGCCAAAGACATCTGACAGACAGATGCAAAGGCTCTCACTGAGATCGTGTGTCACAAGATCTATTGTCAAAGGAATGAGCGTTACACCGAGGCCTGTACTCTGGAGCGGAATAGATTTGGAGTGGAGGTCCGTCATGGCTGGGGCGGTGTGTCACAGCATCATGGACTGATTGTTGTCATTGCAGGCAATCTCAATGCTGTCGTTACAGGGAAGACATCCTCCTCCCTCATGTGGTACCTTCCTGAGGCTCATCCTGACATGACCCTCCAGCATGACAATGCCACCAGTCATACTGCTTGTTTCGTGCATGACTTCCTGCAAGACAGGAATGTCAGTGTTCTGTTATGGCCAGGAAGAGCCCGGATCTCAATCCCATGGAGCATGTCTGGTACCTGTTGGATCGGAGGGTGAGGGCTAGGGCCATTCCCCCCAGAAATGTCCGGGAACTTGCAGGTGCCTTGGTGGAAGAGTGGGGTGACATCTCAAACAAGAACTGGCAAATCTGGTCAGTCCATGAGGAGGAGATGCACTGCAGTACTTAATGCAGCTGGTGGCCACACCAGATACTGACTGTTACTTTTGATTTTGACCCCCCTTTGTTCAGGGACACATTATTCAATTTCTGTTAGTCACATGTCTTGGAACTTGTTCAGTTTATGTTGTTGAATCTTGTTATGTTCATACAATATTTACACATGTTAAGTTTGCTGAAAATAAACCAGTTGACAGTGAGAGTACTTTCTTTTTTTGCAGAGTTTATATAGTGTATTCTAGTCAAGGCCATCCTATTCAACTATTGCTGAAATGTACTATTTATCCTAGATATTCTTCAGATATGCTACATATTATGATATGCTACATATCAAGTCTCTTCATCTTATTGGTGTTCTTTAGTAGTGGTTTCTTTGCAGCAATTCGACCATGAAGGCCTGATTCACGCAGTCTTCATTAGCGCTGTCACGCCCTGACCTTAGAGATCCTTATTATTCTCTATGTTTGGTTAGGTCAGGGTGTGACTTGGGTGGGAAAGTCTATGTTTTCTATTTCTTTGTTTTTGGCCGCTTGTGTTTCCCAATCAGAGGCAGCTGTCATTCGTTGTCTCTGATTGGGGATCATATATAAGTTGTCATTTTCCTTTTGGGTTTGTGGGATCTTGTTTTCTGTTTAGTGTCTGTGCCTGACAGAACTGAGTGCTTTCGTTATTTTGTTTGGTGTCGTCAATAAAAATACGATGTACGCCTACCATGCTGCGCCTTGGTCTCCTTCTACAAACGAGAGCCGTTACAGTCCCTCAGTCAAGCAGTGAATTTCAAACACAGATTCAACCACAAAGACCAGCGAGGTTTTCCCTAAGGTCCCTCAGTCAAGCAGTGAATTTCAAACACAGATTCAACCRCAAAGATCAGCGAGGTTTTCCCTAAGGTCCCTCAGTCGAACAGTGAATTTCAAACAAAAGATTCAACCATAAAGACCAGCGAGGTTTTCCC
The DNA here is from genome assembly GCF_002910315.2 of Salvelinus sp. IW2-2015. NCBI lineage: Eukaryota > Metazoa > Chordata > Actinopteri > Salmoniformes > Salmonidae > Salvelinus > Salvelinus sp. IW2-2015. Next base: position 51,726 of record NW_019943736.1, on the reverse strand, counting down.
TAAGGTCCCTCAGTCAAGCAGTGAATTTCAAACACAGATTCAACCATAAAGACCAGGGAGGATATCCAATGCCTTGCAAAAAAGGGCACCTATTTAAAGATGAGATTGAATATCCCTTTGAGCATGGTGAAGTTATTAATTACACTTTGGATGGTGTATCAAGACACCCAGTCACTACAAAGATACAGGCGTCCTTGATAACTCAGTTGGCGGAGAGGAAGGAAACCGCTCRGGATTTTCACCATGAGGCCAATGGTGACTTTAAAACAGTTACAGAGTTCAATGACTTTGACAGGGGAAAACTGAGGATGTATCAAAAACATTGTAATTACTCCACAATACTAAATGACAGAGTGAAAAGAAGGAAGCCCGTAGAGAATAAAAATATGACAAAAGAATGCATCCTGTTTTCAATAATGCACTTAAGTAATACTGCAAAAAATGTGGCAACATTGAAAACACGAGACAAAGGGCTGTGACACATGGGTTTGAAAGTGGGATGTATACGGAGGGTACGGGGCAACAGAAGACCAACAGCAGAGGGGTCTAATGATCTTGGAGATGGGGAAAGGGCCGATAGAGACTCGTGACAAAGTCCAGGGAGATGTGCGACCAGGGACGGTGAGGAACAGGCAGGGGTTGAAGGAGACCAGCCAGAGCTTGCCGGGTAGTCTTGTTCTGCTCACAGATCATGCATGCGGCGAYGAACGCAGAGACGTGAGTAGCCAAGGTAGGCCACCAAAAGTGCTGTCACACAAAGGCCAGGGTCTGACGGGAGCCTGGGTGGCAGGCACTTGGACATGTAGACTTCGGGGGTCATCGGGATTCTTCGAAGGCGAGGGGTGAATCGAGTGCGAACCTGGGCGACAGAGTACAGATTCTCTGTCCCTTCTACGTTCTCGAAGTTGCCAATCTATCCGGATGGTCAAGGCTATGAGGGAGTCAAGGTCCATGTGCAGCTCCTGAGCTGCGAGCTCATCTTTAATCACCTCCGATACTCTGTGAAGGAACATGTCAAACAATGCTTCTGGGTTCCAGGCACTCTCAGMCACCAACGTGCGAAAATCCACTGTGTAGTCTGTCACACTACGGGAGTCTTGACGTAGCTGGAGCAAGTCACGAGCAGCCTCTCTCCCGGACAACGGAGAATCAAACACCTTCCGAACCTCCGCTACGAACTCCTCCAGACTGAGGCAAGACGGGCGGACTGTTGCTCCCACACCACCGTGGCCCAGGCGAGTGCCCTCCCAGTCATCAGCGTTATGATCTACTCTATCCTCGAGCGCTCAGTGGGGAACGAAGAAGGCTGCAGCTCGAAATTGAGGAAGCACTGGGAGAGAAAAGCCAGGCAGGTTCCAGAATCTCCAGCGTAGCGCTCCGGAGGAGATAAGTGGGGTTCTCAGGACAATGGGGTAGGCTGGGAGATTACTGGTGTGACCCGCTGCCCAGTAGGGAATCTGCGCAATTTCTCCAGCAATGCGTCGAACGCCTGGTCACGGCATTCTGCCAGGGTATGGAGTCCCTTCATAAGAYATTGCAGTAACTCCTTGTGTCTTCCAATGGTGGCTCCTTGCAGGGAGAYAGCATTGTGGAGCTGGTCTGAGTCTSCTGGGTCAGTCATGGCCAGTTCATACTGTAAGAACTCAGGATATGGGCCAGATGCAGACATCTAGAGTCACAGATGTTTATTGACCCAAACAGGGGGCAGGCAAAAAATAGGTCAAAGGTAGGCAGAGGTCCGTAATCCAGGGCAGAGTCAATAAGGTACAGAACAGCAGGCAGGCTTGGGGTCAGGACAGGCAGAGGTTCAGAAACGGGTCAGAGTCAGGCAGGTACAGAATGACAGGCAGGCTCGGGGTCATGGCAGGCAGAATGGTCAGAACTGGGGAAACTATGAAACAGAACTTGAGAAAGCAGGGAGAAGGGGAAAACACGCTGGTAAGACCTGACAAGACAAACTGGCAACACACAAACAGAGAACACAGATATAAATACCCAGGGGATAATGGGGGAGATGGGCAACACCTAAATGAGGAAAGATAATTGAACAAAAGACATCAGGAAAAGTAGGAGGAATAGAGTAGAGAGAAGAAAAGAGAACCTACCTGCGTATTTGAGCTGGACCTCAGCCTTTCCTGTCCCCTTCATGTTATTAACCGAACAGAGATATCTTCCCTGATCCCCTGGACCTACACTCTCCAACCTGAGGGATGCGTTTCCSCCAGGGAGCTGGGAATTGAACAGTCCAGTGCGGTTGTGGTACTCCCCGCTCTGGCGCGCCAGTTGGTCTGTTCCGTAGTAGAAACTGTGGACCACCCGCAAATCTTCTACCCTCTGCCATGTCACCACGAGATCCTCTTTCAGGGGGGAACCAGGGTCAAGGCTAGGGGGGAACACACAGCCCAAAACAGCCGGCTGGTCATAGACGGCTACCACTCTGGGCTGGGGCGCCTGTACTTCGAAGGCATCTGGGGGAACAAGGGAGAGACTTGAGTTTGTGTGTCTGGGTGTGTGTGTGTCATGGTAGGGACAAAAGGGTTAGTAAAATATTAACTTATAACAAAGGGGAGAGATGTGGTAGTGTGTGATGGTTTGTAAAGCAGAGGAGATGGATTTCCCATCAGTACACATGGCTTCCATAGCCGTAGGCTCCGCTCCACAATGCACATAAATCATGTCCATAAATGCACACAACTTCAATTTCACTCAGTTAACAACCTGCCTACCAGCTCTAATCCATGGTCAGTGTAGAGGTCTAATGTAGGAGGAAGATACAGTACATTAGATTGCCCTAAAATTCCTTATGCAAAGCGGCAAGGGTTAAAGGGACAATCTGAGATTTCTACATCCAATTCCTGTACTTTTAAATTAATGATATATCATCATTGATTCTTGGAGAATATATTAAAAGCCTCATGAGCTTAGTTCAACTGTCTTAGCGTACGACATCACAGTCCAAAATATAAACTTGTCTTACTTTTAATAGTTAATAAACACTGTATAGTTTAAAAACATTGCATTGCTTTGTCTATGAATGTAAGAGTGGTTTTGGACAGTTCAGCATTTACTGGAGCTGGTCCAACTGGAGCTATCCCCTAAAATAGATCTAATCACTTCGGCCAAAATATTTTGACATGACCCATACCTTGTACTGTAAAAACATTTGTACACCCTCCCATATCCTAATATTTACTCAAAAATAATGATTACAATCTATGCTTCGCAGGGCTACAGGCCWGAAGTTTGAGGGTTCGCCAACCACCACGGACAAGCTCACTCTCCCTGCCTGTTTCATTACACATAGATCAGAGATGAGAGATGAGAGATGAGAGATGAGAGATCATAGATCAGAGATCATAGATCAGAGATCAGAGATCAGAGATGAGAGATCAGAGATGAGAGATCAGAGAACCCCCCCTCATAGATGAGAGATCAGAGGATGAGACATTCAGATCAGAGATCAGAGATGAGAGATATGAGAGATCAGAGATGAGAGATCAGAGATCATAGATGAGAGATCAGAGATGAGAGATCGAGATCAGAGATCATAGATGAGAGATCAGAGATCAGAGAGCAGAGATCAGAGCCGAATGCAGACAATCATCAGCTAAATGGAAATAAGATTTTCAACATTTATATTTATACTGTATAAAATAATTTTATATGGAATGATTTTCCACCAACAGGTTCTGTCCAATGCACCACACATAACCAGTCACACATAACCAGTCACACATAACAAGTCACACATAACAGTCACACATAACCAGTCAGACATAACTGCTGATTACCGACTTCTGGTGCTTCATCAGGGTTTGTTGTTTTCAACAAAACAATCGAAGAGAGTCAATCTGAAAACAGAAAACACATCCCTCCCTTCCCAGTATCAAAGGCCTTCTTTATCTTCTATATGGAACTTTACTTAACTAGGCAAGTTAGTTTGTTTGGGAATATGGTCAATACGGGTGACTGTATTGTGGGTGTTTCAGGGAAAAGGTCTCACTTTGACCTCCATCATCTAGGATGTGACAATGGTAAAAAAATCTCTTAATTTCTGCCCATTTTTTTTGCACGGTCTTGCAGGCCTTCTCATAGCAGCGCAACTGTATGTGCATTTGTAAATCAAGACCTTTCTTGAGTTGGGCTCTGGGATGGTGCAGCTGTTGAGAATGTGAGCTTATGGTTGTGTGGGGGGAAAGGGCTGAGTGTGTATGAGTGTGTGGGTGTCCCACAACTGTTGCGAGGGAGTAAAATATGTTAGGGACAATATAGGATGATTCACAATAATTGTTTGCTAATATTATAATTGCTTGCAATAATGTAATTTTGGTAATGGCGAGACTGGTGAGAGGTAAAATCCTTTGCATAAATTGCCTACATTACTACACATATTAATAGCTAATTATGGAAAATAAGAAACAGGATTTTAAAAAAATATATATTTGTTGATGGCTATATATAATACAAATCGAGGTGAGGGCGATGGAAATGCATTTGGCAGTTGATCTAGCTTCTGTTCTGTAAATGGCACTGTGTGCTCTTTTCAAAGGATGGATCCCAGTCGGTTCAGGGCTATGGGATACAGGGGGTCGAGGGTGGTCTGCCGGGCATTGGGATGACAAGCCATCTCGGGATGAGGAGGGCTTTTAGCGGGTGGTCTGCCGGGCATTGGGATGACAACCCAACTCGGGATGAGGAGGGCTTTTAGCGGGTGGAATAGTAGGGACCAATTGGAGGTTTACTTAGTAGAAATGCAAATATCATGGTACAACTATATAGACACTCAATCATCATGTTACTTTTTAATGGTACGTTTACAAACATATATTTTGATAAATAGAATTGAAAGTTGTGTCTCATTATGGTAAGTGGTGAAATAAGTATAGCCAGTTACAACTGTAAWGKCTTAGCAGATAAYAAGAACAGACGGTCAGTATTTACCTGACTAAAAGAGATGGAAAATAATATCTATTATTTACAGGAAACTCATTCAACAATTTTAGATTCAGTTTTGTGGAAAAAGGACTGGGGGGGTGAAATATATTTMTCCCATGGGCAAAGAAACACAAAARGGGTGATGGTTTTAATTAACAGTAATTTTGATCCAAATGTGCAAATTGTCCAAACAGATGTAGGTAGATGTATTATTTTAAATATGTTATTGGACAATAAACARAAATGGCTTATTAATCTATACGGTCCAAATAATGATGATCCAAGCTTATTTGAAAATATATCTAAGAATTTATCAACTCTCTTAGTACGGTCTTACAGTTTTTCTGAGTCGCTTTGGTGCATTTCTTAGATCAAAAGTGCAATTCTTGATACTACTTGTACAAATTCCAAATCATCTAGTCACTTGTGYACATCATTAAAGCAKTTTCTTATTCCTTTGAACAAATTGCAATTGATAATGTACAAGTGTCMGCTTTTTTCCACATTATCAATTGCTCATGTCATGTKGATCAWAATATAGTAGATGGTTCTCTGTTGAATAGTCTTMCCCCTCAAATCATCTAGGCATTAGTTCCTTGCATAAGCCATTACATGCAATATTGTTGAACTATTTGTCATAAACTGTCAAGCATAGTTTTACACATTTCTATTAGACCTTTTGTACAAAAACATGAATTGATGAATCGTGCAGGTGAATTGACCTCACTCATGAAGGAATGTAAAGTGTTAGTTCAACCAACAATCAACCAGTTGTCTAAATTGCTCAAAGGTGCATCTCATGAAGAATCAATTGGCAAGCATATATAGACAGACCACAACAGAGTTGCAATTTTCCAATAATGGATGGACCAGGAAACGAACAGGGTCAACAGCCAAGAGGAGGAAGAAGAGGAGCAAGGATGCGTGGTGGAAGGCAAAACAGAGGAAGAGGCAGAAGAGGACATAGGCGCATATCTGATGACATAAGGGCCACTATTGTAGACCATGTTGTCAATCATGGCCTTACAATGGCTGAGGCGGGTCGAAGGGTGCAGCCGAATATTGGGATCACCCGTGTCCTCAATAGTTCAAACGTTTGAAGAGAGAACAGGTATGTCCACCAATGTGCACCGTTACTGTATATAAGCAGTATACTGTATACTTCCTAATGCTTCATGTTTCAGTAGTCCACTTGTATTTCACAGCATACAGAAATATACTCCATACATATACATACTGCACCTTACATGCACCCGCCTGTATGTTTTACAGTAAAATGTGTGTTCGCATAGTTTTTGTCTATGTGAAAGTGTGCGATGCATCACTGCATTTTTCCCCACATAGGACTGCAAGATTACCTCAAACCGGTGGCAGAGGACGCCTTTTCACACCTCAACAGGAGGAGGCTATTTGCACCATGGACTGAGCAAACAATGCCATGAGACTCAGGGAAATACAAAGGACCATTATAGAGAGACAACGATGTCTTTGAAAACATCCATACGGTTAGCATCTGAACCATCGACAGGGTGCTGCATAGAAGACAACTGTTGATTGTTGGTTGAACTAACACTTTACATTCCTTCATGAGTGAGGGTCAATTGAAACAGCTGTCCCGTGTACCATCCCAAAGGAATGAGGACAGAGTAAGGAGCTACGGTACCAGTATGTACAGGTAAAACATATACTGTATCTATGTAACTACTTTACAGCAACATTTTATAGTGTACATAGTACAGTAAGCATAAACTGCACACATTTCCATTGCTGTGGAAGGAACATGCAATATATGTACATTTTATGTCACTCTTCCTTACCAAAAACAATTCAACGTGTGTTCTGGGATATAGCGTATAATGGAGTTGGAATCAAGTGAACCCTCTCCGAACTTTGTATACGTGGATGAGCTGGCTTCAACCTGACCAAATGCAGAAGGCGGGGTCGGAATATCATTGGTCCAGAGCTACTGTGGATTTGCCAGGCCAACGGGAGGAAATAACAGCATGTGTGCTGCTGTTTCGGAGCATGGTGTCCTAACCCATATCCCCCTTATAGGCCATACAACACCCAGCATCTACTCAACTTTTTAGAGACCTCTCTCAGGGCTCTCATCCCTGATGATGAGAGGGGTCTGTTTAGAGAGGATTTGCCAAAGTATGTGGTCATTTGTGATAATGTGAGTTTCCATCGATCACATATAAGGCAATGGTTTGTGACCCACCGAGGATGCTCATAGAATTCCTCCCACCTTATTACCATTCCTTAACCCAATTGAGGAGTTCTTTTCAGCATGGAGGTGGAAGGTGTACGATCGTCAGCCACACACACAGATGACCCTGCTGGCTGCAATGGATGCAGCATGTGAGGACATCACAGTAGACGCCTGCAGAGGATGGATAAGGATAAAGATTCTTTCCACGTTGCATTGGAAGGGAAAATATCCGGTGTGTTGGATGAGAATATGTGGGCCGACAGACAGGAATGTCTGGATGTGTAGAGACAGCACAACAGTGCTGCGGGCAAAGTTGTGCCTTAGGGGTGGTTTCCTGTGTTTCTTTCTAATTTAGTTTTTTTTCTTTGTGCCCTTGGTCGCTCCTATAGATCTCCATTTTTATGGAATGGTCTGCCTACCCATGTGAGAGACGCAGACTCGGTCTCAACTTTTAAGTCTTTATTGAAGACTCATTTCTTCAGTAGGTCATATGATTGGGTGTAGTCTGGCCCTGGGGTGTGAAGGTGAACGGAAGACACTGGAGCAACCGAACCGCCCTTGCTGTCTTTGCCTGGCCGGTTCCCCTCTCTCCACTGGGATTCTCTGCCTCTAACCCTATTACAGGGGCTGAGTCACTGGCTTACTGGTGCTCTTCCATGCCGTCTCTAGGAGGGGTGCGTCACTTGAGTGGGTTGAGTTACTGACGTGATCTTCCTGTCTGGGTTGGCGCCCCCCTTGGGTTGTGCCGCGCCGGAGATCTTTGTGGGCGATACTCGGCCTGTCTCAGGATGGTCAGTTGGTGGTTGAAGATATCCCTCTAGTGGTGTGGGGCTGTGCTCTGGCAAAGTGGGTGGGGTTATATCCTTCCTGTTTGGCCCTTTCCGGGTTATCGTCGGACGGGCCACAGTGTCTCCCGACCCCTCCTGTCTCAGCCTCCAGTATTTATGCTGCAGTAGTTTATGTGTCAGGGGCTAGGGTCAGTCTGTTATATCTGGAGTATTTATCCTGTCTTATCCGGTGTCCTTTGTGAATTTAAGTATGCTCTCTCTAATCTCTCTTTCTCTCTCTCGAGGACCTGAACTAGAGGTCGACCGATTATGATATTCAACGCCGATACCGATTATTGGAGGACCAAAAAAAGCTGATACGATTAATCGGTCGATTTTTTAAAATTTATTTGTAATAATGACAATTACAACAATAATGAATGAACACTTATTTTAACTTAATATAATACATCAATAAAAATCAATTTAGCCTCAAATAAATAATGAAACATGTTCAATTTGGTTTAAATAATGCAAAAACAAAGTGTTGGAGAAGTAAAAGTGCAATATGTGCCATGTAAGAAAGCTAACGTTTAAGTTCCTTGCTCAGACATGAGAACATATGAAAGCTGGTGGTTCCTTTTAACATGAGTCTTCAATATTCCCAGATAAGAGGTTTTAGGTTGTAGTTAATATAGTATTTATAGGACTATTTCTCTCTATACCATTTGTATTTAATATACCTTTGACTATTGGATGTTCTTATAGGACTATAGTATTGCCAGTGTAACAGTATAGCTTCCGTCCTCTCTCTCGCCCTACTGGGCTCGAACCAGGAACACATCGACAACAGCCACCCTCGAAGCAGCGTTACCCATCGCTCACAAAAGCCGCGGCCCTTGCAGAGCAAGGGGAATAACTACTCCAAGTCTCGAGCGAGTGACATTTGAAACGCTATTAGCGCACACCCAGCTAACTAGCTAGCCATTTCACATCGGTTACACCAGCCATTAGGCTGATAGGCTTGAAGTCATAAACAGCTCAATGCTTGAAGCATTGCTAAGAGCTGCTGGCAAAACGCACGAATGTGCTGTTTGAAGGAATGCTTACGAGCCTGCTGCTGCCTACCATCGCTCAGTCAGACTGCTATATCAAATTATAGACTTAATTATAACATAAACACACAGAAATACGAGCCTTTGGTCAATAATATGGTCGAATCCGGAAACTATCATTTCGAAAACAAAACGTTTATTCTTTCAGTGAAATACGAACCGTTCCGTATTTTTCTAACGTGTGGCATCCCTAAGTCTAAATATTCCTGTTACATTGCACAACCTTCAATGTTATGTCATAATTACGTAAAATTCTGGCAAATTAGTTCGCAATGAGCCAGGCGGCCCAAACTGTTGCATATACCCTGACTCTGCGTGCAATGAACGCAAGAGAAGTGACACAATTTCACCTATTGCCTGCTACCTGGATTTATTTGAGCTAAATATGCAGGTTAGAAATGTTACTTCTGTGTATGATTTTAAGAAAGGCATTGATGTTTATGGTTAGGTACAGTCGTCCAACGGTTGTGTTTTTTTCGCAAATGCGCTTTTGTTAAATCATCCCCAGCGTTGCATCGATTATATGCAACGCAGGACACGCTAGATAAACTAGTAATATCATCAACCATGTGTAGTTATAACTAGTGATTATGATTGATTGATTGTTTTTTATAAGATAAGTTTAATGCTGCTAGCAACTTACCTTGGCTTCTACTGCATTCGCATAACAGGCAGTCTCCTTTTGGAGTGCAATGAGAGGCAGGTGGTTAGAGCGTTGGACTAGTTAACTGTAAGGTTGCAAGATTGGATCCCCGAGCTGACACGGTGAAAATCTGTCGTTCTGCCCCTGAACAAGGCAGTTAACCACCGTTCCTAGGCCGTCAATGAAAATAAGAATGTGTTCTTAACTGACTTGCCTAGTTAAATAAAGGTGTAAAAAAATATATTTAAAAATCTGCAAAATCAGAGCCCAAAAATACCGATTTCCGATTGTTATGAAAACTTGAAATCGGCCCTAATTAATCGTCGACCTCTAACCTACACCTAGGACCATGCCTCAGGACTACCTGGCCTGATGACTCCTTGCTGTCCCCAGTCCACCTGGCCGTGCTTCTGCTCCAGTTTCAACTTTCTGCCTGCGGCTATGGAACCTGTTCACAGACGTGCTACCTATCCCAGACCTGCTGTTTTCAACTCTCTAGAGACACAGGAGCAGTGGAGATACTCTGAATGATCGGCAATGAAAAGCCAACTGACATTTACTCCTGAGGTGCTTACCTGTTGCACCCCGACAACTACTGTGATTAGTATTATTGACCCTGCTGGTCATTTATGAACATTTGAACATCTTGGCCATGTTCTGTTATAATCTCCACCCGGCCCAGCCAGAAGGGACTGGCCACCCTTCATTGCATGGTTCCTCTCTAGGTTTCTTCCTAGGTTCTGGCCTTTCTAGGGAGTTTTTCCTACACCTGCATTGCTTGCTGTTTGGGGTTTTAGGATGGGTTTCTGTACAGCACTTTGAGATATCAGCTGATGTAAGAAGGGCTATATAAATACATTTGATTTTATTTGATTTTATTTGTAGGCCTACTGAGTGGACATTCACATGACCAAGGAGCTATTGAAATTTTAAATGTTGAAAAATTCATGTAAAATATTGTGAGATGAAAATGGACAAACTAAAGGGTGTGCAATATAGAAGTATAGTCAGTGGACATTCTGAACCTTGTTTGAAGTCAGTAGGTCATATGACCAATGAGCTATTGAAATTCAAAAAAATGTAAAACAAATAATTTAAAATAGTGCAAGATGTAAATCGACAACAAAAAGGTGTGTGCAACGTGTGTCTATGCCATCTATGGGTTAGCTACAACCAGTTGTGAAAGTGTTAGGAGTATTGGTTAAAGAGCTATTGAAATTTGGAAAAAATGGATTTGTCACTATGTTGACGGTCCCTAACTGCTGTTGGTGGACGTAAGGAAATCTACAGGCGAATATCCGTGGAATATCCACCCTGAAACCGTCTTCACATTAACATCAACACGACAGGGGATATATAAATGTGACCTGGGGCTCTGCTGGTAGTTTGACTCATATTCAGATTTGTTTTTATTCTGCTTTGCCACTAAAATCATAATAAACGCTGAGAACTAAAATATGGTGTTATTGTTATGCGTATTATTATTAATAATAGGGGACGGGGTATTTCAAAAATGTACCTGAGAAGGTTCTTCAAAAGGTTATTCAAGGATCCATTAAAARGGGTTATTTGAASAACYSCCACAGTSTCACATCGAAGAACTCYTAAAGGCAGGAAACTTTTCTTTTTAGAGTCCCCCACTAAATGTCGAACTCCCTCTTACATTTCTCCAGACTCATCCAGCTGTTTACCAGAATAGTGATTTTCCCTTTAAAGATTTAGTTGTACACTTGTAAATTATATTTTGTCTTTAAATCACTACAGTAGCCTTGCAAGAACGTCCTTCATCCAGCTACTTTAAACGTGTTTATAAATACCCACGGCAGAAGGCTGCGTAGGCTATTACTGTGTAATAATAATTAAACATTACTTTGATTTAAAAACCGTTGGAACTGGCACAACTACGATATCTCAATGCGTGTGCTTTTCATATAGAATTACAAAACAATCTGAAAATGTCTTTATCTTATTAAAACTTACCAATGTCTCTGAGTGCGGCGATGAGCAGAATAAAGAACCATTCCGACATCTCTAATCGTTTGATGGGACGCTGTAAAATAGACTTTACCATCGGGACATTTTACTATTTCCACGGATCTCAAATGTAACACCTCTTTGTAAGCAAATAAATGTCCCGCTAGAAACCGCCTAACCTGGTACAGATGGAAACACGTACACGTCGTCCTATTYCTRTAGTTAGGTAGAGAGGATTGGCGTTTAGTCCGAGTTCCGAAARGTTATAAACAACCTGACTCATACACGAGTGCCAATGACTCGTGGTGAGTCACGTCTACTAGAAACATCAACTAGAATAATCTAGACTGATCTAGTCATCATTGTAAATAAAAACACAGTTTCCCCTAATTAAGCAATAATTGGTATTTTGGTTGTTTTTGGTACAGCAACAAGTAGACTAGTCAGCAGACCCGACCTAATTGTTTTTTTTATTGCTCAGTTGCTACCCATAATGTCCATCAGGTGGGGCTARAGCCCACCCTTTTCTGAGCCACACAGTTTTAGCAAAAATAAGGCTTGCMTGTTTTACATGTTATTTTGGCATTAAAACGTGTCACATATCAGTTTGMAAACAATGTGAAAATAATATATATMATTGAGTTAATAAARCYGCATACAAACATGGTCTCTTTTTTGTTTTCTTGAGTAAGGCAGCTCCAAAAWGCAGGTGTTTCAGCCTRSCTCAGTGCTTTGTGTGGTGGTGGGGCAGCCAGCAGAAAATATGGAGCCTTGCGCCGTGATTGGCTCAGTGTTCTRTCACTCATGGGGACATTACATCACTGCCAAATGTGAGAGGAGACATTGAAAATTCTAGCCATTTGGCTGCTGATATTATAAAGTGCCCATAATGGAGAGAAAGTATTGATAAAACGTATCGGTGCTCATCGGCCAATGGACATAAACATTACACGACAAGTTGAAAATCGCAAATTCAACGAGTGGTTAGGGAAGGAATTAGTGACAGTGGCTGTGTGGTCCCAAATCTGGGATTAAGGCACTCTTCTCCAAGTTTAAAATGATAAACATTCAACAATGAAGCATGATTTGTGCCTCGGTCAAAACAACTGTTAACATGGAGGACCGCCACGCCACCTGTTCAAGTGAGCCGAGCACAACAATATGAGTCCAAAAATGTCTTGTATGCTGCTGCATAAATGATGTAATATGCCAGGGAGATACAGTATACTGTAACTAAGAAAGTGATACTAAGTGTATGTTGTGTAGTAAAATGTTGGTATGTGCATCACCCTAATAATTTGGTCTATTTAGGGCACCGTTTGTCACCGTTATAGTGCAGTTAATGTACGGTTTAGTGTTGTGTTATGTAGTGGCTTTGCTGGCATGCATTCTCCAATTATTTTGTTTTGCCCCATCAAAATGTCAAGCTAAAATCACCACGGTTACTGCTGCCCTGGTAACTGGTGCTGGAGAGGATGGCTGCATCACCACGGTTTCTGCTGCCCTGGTAACATGGTGCTGGAGAGGATGGCTGCATCACCACGGTTTCTGCTGCCCTGGTACCATGGTGCTGGAGACGATGGCTGCATCACCACAGTTTCTGTTGCCCGGTAATGGCGCTGAGAGGATGGCTGCATCACCACGGTTTCTGCTGCCCTGTAACATGGCGCTGGAGAGGATGGCTGCATCACCACGGTTTCTGCTGCCCTGGTAACATGGCGCTGGAGAGGATGGCTGCATCACCACGGTTTCTGCTGCCCTTGGTACATGGCGCTGGAGAGGATGCTGCATCACACTGTTACTGTTGCCTGGTAACATGGCGCTGGAGAGGATGGCTGCATCACCACGGTTTCTGCTGCCCTGGTAACATGGCGCTGGAGAGGATGGCTGCATCACCACGGTTTCTGCTGCCCTGGTAACATGGCGCTGGAGAGGATGGCTGCATCACACGGTTTTCTGCTGCCCTGGTAACATGGCGCTGGAGAGGATGGCTGCAATCACACTGTTTACTGTTGCCCTGGTACATGGCGCTGGAGAGGATGGCTGCATCACCACGGTTTCTGCTGCCCTGGTAACATGGCGCTGGAGAGGATGGCTGCATCACCACGGTTTCTGCTGCCCTGGTAACATGGCGCTGGAGAGGATGGCTGCATCACCACGGTTTCTGCTGCCCTGGTAACATGGCGCTGGAAGATGCTGCATCACCACGGTTTCTGTTGCCTGGTAACATGGCCTGGAGAGGTGGCTGCATCACCACGGTTACTGCTGCCTGGTAACATGGCGCTGGAGAGGATGCTGCATCACACAGGTTACTGCTGCCTGGTAACATGGCGCTGGAGAGGATGGCTGCATCACACGGTTCTGCTGCCCTGTAACATGGCCGTGGAGAGGATGATTGCAGTCTTATTGGCTCTTAATAACCGTGCTATTTTTATGATTTTTTTTGCTTTGTTTGTTACTTATTTTGTACATAATGTTGCTCATAACGTCTCTTATGACCAAAAATAACTTCTGGACATCAGACAGAGATTACTCACCTCAGATTGAACAAATAATTTTTCTTTAATGAGTCGGGCGTGAAGGATATACTCCAAACACACGAACAGGCCTTATCCCTGTCATTCGCAGGAGAAAGAAACAGAGATTTCGGGAAGAGATCGGGGTGCCTTGTGAGGATCGAGTGGCTAATCTGATTTCGCCATCCGTACAGTTACAATGTTCAATCCTGGAAATAAATGGGACGAACTAAGAGCACATATATCCTACCAACGGGACATTAAAAACTGTAATATCTTATGTTTCACTGAGTTGTGGCTGAATGACGACATTACAGTTTTTCTCAGTCCTTTGGTGCATTTTTCACATCATCCCTACATGTGCAAAAATAAGTGCATTTCTCAGAACAATTTGTACAAACTGCATATACAATAGATATTTTCTAAAGCTAGTCAGTCACTAAAAATCCTTAGTACATCTCTCAAAAGTAAATATTCTGCCAATGATCATGTCAGTGTCATCAGAATGATAAGTCATTGAGTCATTGTTCACGAACAAGGTCGTCAAATGTTTAGGCATGTTGTCAATGTACTGTGTACTTTGACAGTATTACCTGATGTAAACTTAGGCTACAGTTTGGATGACAGTTACTGTATTGAAAATGCACAAGGCTGCACTTCTATGGCATTATCAATTTCAACAGTACTATTTACATATTACTGTATGGTGGTTTATTGATTGAAGAGACTGGACAACCCAAGGGGCACAAAGGAAAAAACACTAAATTAGAAAGAAAACAGGAAACCCCACTAAGGCACAACTTTGCCCGCATCCAGCTGTTTACACATCCAGACGTCCTGTCTGTCGCCCACATATTCTCATCCATCATCACACCGGATATTTCCCTTCCAATGCAACGTGGAAAGAATCTCTATCCTTATCCATCCTCTGCAGGCGTCTACTGTGATGTCCTCACATGCTGCCTCCATTGCGGTGGGAGGAATTCTATGGAGCATCCTCGGGTGGGTCACAAACCATTGCCTTATGATGTTTGATCGATGGAAACTCCATTATCACAAATGACCACATACTTTGGCAAATCCTCTCTAAACAGACCCTCTCATCATCAGGGATAGAAGCCCTGTAAGAGAGTCTCTAAAAAGTTGAGTAGATGCTGGTGTTGTATGGCCCTATAAGGGGATATGGGTTAGGCACCATGCTCCGAAAAGCAGCACACATGCTGATATTTCCTCCCGTTGGCCTGGCAAATCCACAGTAGCTCTGTGACCATGATATTCCGACCCCGCCTTCTGCATTTGGTCAGGTTGAAGCCAGCCTCATCCACGTATACAAAGTTCGGAGAGGGTTACCTTGATTCCAATCCATTATACGCTATATCCAGAACACACAGTTGAATTTGTTTTGGTAAGGAAGAGTGACATAAAATGTACATATATTGCATGTTCCTTCCACAGCAATGGAAATGTGTGCAGTTTATGCTTACTGTACTATGTATCACTATAAAATGTTGCTGTAAAGTAGTACATGTTTTACCTGTACATACTGGTACCGTAGCTCCTTAACTCTGTCCTCATTCCTTTGAATGGTACACGTACAGTGTACAGTGTTTCATACTCGTTGTTTTCTATGCAGCACCCTGTGATGGTTCAGATGCTAACCGTATGGATGTTTTCAAAGACATCGTTGTCTTCTATAATGGTCCTTTGTATTTCCCTGAGTCTCATGGCATTGTTTGCTCAGTCCATGGTGCAAATAGCCTCCTCCTGTTGAGGTGTGAAAAGGCGTCCTCTGCACCGGTTTAGGTAATCTTGCAGTCCTATGTGGGGAAAAATGCAGTGATGCATCGCACACTTTCACATAGACAAAAACTATGCGAACACACATTTTACTGTAAAACATACAGGTGGGTGCATGTAAGGTGCAGTATGTATCTGTATGGAGTATATTTCTGTATGCTGTGAAATACAAGTGGACTACTGTAATATGAAGCATTGTAGGAAGTATACAGTATACTGCTTATATACAGTAACAGTGCACTACATTGGTGGACATACCTGTCTCTTTCGAAACGTTTGAACTATTGAGGACACGGTTGATCTCCCAATATTCCTCGCACCTTCGACCCGCCTCAGCCATTGTAAGGCCATGATTGACAACATGGTCTGCAATAGTGGCCCTTATGTCATCAGATATGTGCCTATGTCCTCTTTCTGCCTCTTCCTCTGTTTTGCCTTCCACCACGCATCCTTGCTCCTTTCTTCCTCCTCTTGGCTGTTGACCCTGTTCGTTTCCTGGTCCATCCATTATTGGAAAATTGCAACTCTGTGTTGTGGTCTGTCTATATATGCTTGCCAATTGATTCTTCATGAGATGCACCTTTGAGCAATTTAGACAACTGGTTGATTGTTGGTTGAACTAACACTTTACATTCCTTCATGAGTGAGGGTCAATTTCACCTGCACGATTCATCAATTCACGTTTTTGTACAACAGGTCTAATAGAAATGTGTAAAACTATGCTTGACAGTTTATGACAAATAGTTCAACAATTTGCATGTAATGGCTTATGCAAGGAACTAATGGCTAGATGTTTTGAGGGGTGACTATTCAACAGAGAACCATCTACTATATTTGATCAACATGACATGAGCAATTGATAATGTGGAAAAAGCTGACACTTGTAATTATCAATTGCAATTTGTTCAAAGGAATAAGAAATTGCTTTAATGATGTGCACAAGTGACTAGATGATTTGGAATTTGTACAAGTAGTATCAAGAATTGCACTGTTGATCTAAGAAATGCACCAAAGCGACTGAGAAAAACTGTAATAACATACAGCTGGCGGGTTATACACTCTAACAGCAGGACAGAACAGCAGCCTCTGGTAAGACACGGGGCGGGGCCTATGCATATTTGTAAACAACAGCTGGTGCACGATATCTAAGGAAGTCTTGAGGTTTTGCTCGCCTGAGGTAGAGTATCTCATGATAAGCTGTAGACCACACTATCTACCTACAGAGTTTTCATCTGTATTTTCGAGCTGTCTACATACCACCACAGAAGATGCTGGCATTAAGACTGCACTTAATGAGCTGTACACCGCCATAAGCAAACAGGAAAACGTTCACCCAGAGGCGGCGCTCATAGTGGCCGGGGATTTTAATGCAGGGAAACTTAATCAGTTTTACCGAATTTCTATCAGCATTTTAAATGTGCAACCAGAGGGAAAAAAACTCTAAACCACCTTTACTCCACACTCAGAGACTCGTAAAAAGCTCTCCTTCCCCCTCCATTTAGCAAATCTGACCATAATTCTATCCTGCTGATATTAGCTTAGAAGCAAGAATTAAAGCATGAAGCACCAATGACTCGGTCAGATGAAGCAGATGCTAAAATACAGGACTGTTTGGCTAAAACAGACTGGAATATGTTCCGGGATTCTTCCGTTGATAATGAGGAGTACACCACATCAGTCACTGGCTTCATCAATAAGTGCATCGATGACGTCATCCCCACAGTGACTGTACGCACATACCCCAACCAGAAGCCATGGATTACAGGCAACATTTGCACTGAGCTAAAGGGTAGAGCTGCCGCTTTCAAGGACTCTAACCCGGGAAGCTTATAAAAAAAATCACGCTATGCCCTCCGTCTGTCCTGTAAATATTCAGTCAATAATATTTCTCAAATACCGGAGCCTGTGAGTTCAATTAGACTTTATTACAAAGTAATATAAACCGAGCTGGTTCATGAAAACTATCTTTCCAGCCTTGGTACACGCTTTTTATACAGGTTTCAGCCTTACGTCACACACATAGTAACACCTCTTTATGTTAATGATTCATCCCCTCTGGCCTTTAACCACTGTTATCTTTTTGCCTTGCACTCATTTTAGTTTGGTTTCACATTAGAGCCATAGCAATGGTTAAATAAATAAACAGACATGTTCACTCTCAAGACAAGTGCATGTCTAATGGTGTCCAATGACCTAGACACACATATAGAGTGCACTTATTCTGCTGACTACTACAAAATGTATAATGGGCAATATGTGTACTGGAAAATTTCCAATATCTCCCATGAACCATCAAACAGGCAAAGTGTCAATACAGGACTAAGATTGAATCGTACTTCAACGGCTCCGACGCTCGTCGGGTGTGGCAGGGCTTGCAAACTATTACAGACTAAAAAAGGGAAGCACAGCCGAGAGCTGCCCAGTTACACGAGCCTAYCAGACGAGCTAAACTATGCAATTTGCATACCCAATTTGCATACCGCACCAACAGATCCACAGATGATGCAATCTCTATTGCACTCTACACTGCCCTTTCTCACCTGGACAAAAGGAACACCTATGTGAGAATGTTATTCATTGACTRCAGCTCAGCGTTCAACACYATAGTGCCCTCAAAGCTCATCACTAAGCTAAGGAGTCTGGGACTAAACACCTCCCTCTGCAACTGGATCCTAGACTTCCTGATGGGCCGCCCCCAGGTGGTGAGGGTAGGCAATAACACATCTGCCCCGCTGATCCTCAAAACGGGGGCCACTCAGGGGTGGTGCTCAGTCCCCTCCTGTACTCCCGTTCACCTCATGACTGCACGCAGGCCGCGATCCAAACACCATCATTAAGAGTTTTTCGATTGACACAACAGTGGTAGGCTAATCACCTGACAACGACGAGACACGTATAAGGAGGAGGTCAGAGACCTGACCGTATGTGCAAGGACCAACAAACCTTCTCCCTCACGTGATCAAGACAAAGGAGATGATTGTTAGACTACAGAGAAAAAGAGGACGAGCACGCCTCCATTCTCATCGACGGGGCTGTAGTGATAGCAGGTTGAGAGCTTCAATTTCCTTGGCATCCACATCACCAACAAAATTAACATGGTCCACAGACACCCAAGACAGTCGTGAAGAGGACGACAAAACCTATGCCCCCTCAGGAACTGAAAATATCTGGCAAGGGGTCCTCAGATCCTCAAAAGGTCTACAGCTGCACCATCGAGACGCAATCACTTCCTGGTTACGGCAACTGGCTCGGACTCCGACCCAAGGGCACTACAGAGGAGTATGCTTCACGGCCTGTACACACCCCCGGGCCCCCCAAGCTTCCTCGCATCCAGACCCGAACAGTCGTATGACCAGCCGGTGTCAGCCACGGAAGGCCCCTAAAATTGTCAAAGCACCTCCACGCCAGCCTAGTCATAACTCATACTCTCTGCCTTACTGCATGGCAAGCAGGTTCCTTTCAATGATCTTCTTTTTATTTCATGCGCACCGCGAGATTGAGCTATCCCTGATGTGAACTGCTGACCTACTTCTCTCCCCTCCAATTATTTTTTTCCAAATAGTAAAACACCACCACACGCCCCATCCACAGGATCAGGGTTAACCGCGGAGGATGAATCCAGATGGTTTTCTTCTGGCTCTTGTATTATTCACAACCGTTAATCTACCTGGCTAAAGCAGGGACATCATGTGTCTGATGCGATTTGGCTTAGTTTTTGAAAGTACGAAACAAGTGTTCTTGTTCTTCGCAGGAAGGCAAGTCGAATATTTGATGTCTGTTACACTGATAACCTGAATGACCCTAGCGACCAGTTTTAGGAAGGCTATTAAATCTATGTCTGGTGAACAGTAAGTGTTATGAATTACCGTCATGTGTATTGAAGGACGTTTGTTGCTGTATATGACAAAACTAATGCTGAATTGTAATTCAATGAGCACCTTGTATCATTCTGGTTAGGCGTGTTTGATTCAAGTGTCCTCTATCTCTGTCCAACCTGTGTGGATGAACCAGTGTCTCTGTCTCTGTACAAAAACCCTGTGGTTGGTGAAACAGTGGGCCTCTGTCTCTGTCCCAAGCCTGTGGTGGATGAACCAGTTCCCTCTGGGTCTCTGTACAAAACCCTGTGTGAATGAACCAGTGTCCTCTGTTCTTCTGCTACAACCTGTGTGGATGAACCAGTGTCCTCTGGCTCTGTACAGACCCTGTTGTGATGAACCAGTGTCCTTCCCCTTCCATCTGTCTCCTGTACAACCCTGTTGGATGAACCAGTGTCCTCTGTCTCTGTCCAACCTGTTGGTGGATGAACCAGTGTCTCTGTCTCTGTACAACCCTGTTGTGGATGAAACCAGTGTCCTCTGTCTCTGTCCAACCCTGTGGATAACCAGTGTCCTCTGTCTCTGTCCAAACCCTGTGTGGATAACCAGTTGTTCCTTCTGCTCTGTCCAACCCTGTGTGGATCGAACCCAGTTGTCTCTGTCTCTGTCCAACCCTGTGTGGATGAACCAGTGTCCTCTGTCTCTGTACAACCCTGTGTGGATGAACCAGTCCTCTGTCTCTGGCCAACCCTGTGTGGATTGAAACCAGTGTCCTCTGTCGTCTGTCCAACCCTGGTTGATGAACCAGTGTCCTTCTGTCTCTGTCCAACCCTGTGTTGGATGAACCAGTGTCCGCTGTCTCTGTACCAACCCTGTGTGAGATGAACCAGTGTCCTCTGTCTCTGTCCAACCCTGTGTGGATGAACCAGTGTCCTCTGTCTCTGTCCAACCCTGTGTGGATGAACCAGTGTCCTCTGTCTCTG
>NW_019943736.1:21185-28827 GCF_002910315.2 Salvelinus sp. IW2-2015 | reverse complement strand
GCTGATAGCCATCCAATAGTCTATTGTCCTGCTGATAGTCGCCTCAATAGTCTATTGTCCTGCTGATAGCCATCAATAGTAGATTGTCCTGGCTGATAGCCCATCAATAGTATATGTGTCCTGCTGATAGTCCCTCAATAGTATATTGTCCTGCTGATAGTCCTCAATAGTCTATTGTCCTGCTGATAGTCCTCAATAGTCTATTGTCCTGCTGATAGTCCCTCAATAGTATATGTGTTCCTGCTTGATAGTCCATCAATAGTATATTGTCCGCTGATAGTCCATCAATAGTCTATTGTCCCGCTGATAGTCCATCAATAGTCTATTGTGCCTGCTATAGCCCCTCAATAGTCTATTGTCCTGCTGATAGTCTCCTCAATAGTCTATTGTCTGCTGATAGCCGATCAATAGTCTATTGTCCTGCTGATAGTCCTCAAAGTCTATTGTCCTGCTGATAGTCCCTCATAGTATATTGTCCGCTGATAGTCCATCATAGTAATTGTCTGCTGATAGGTCCTCAATAATATATGTCCTGCTGAAGTCCATCAATAGTCTATTGTCCGAGTGATAGTGCCATCAATAGTCTATTGTCCCAGTTATAGTCCATCAATAGTCTATGTCCGCTATAGTCCCTCAATAGTCTATTGTCCTGCTTGATAGTCCCTCATAGTCTATTTGTCCTGCTGATAGCCCATCAATAGTCTATTGTCCGCTAAAGTCATCAAGAGTCTATTGTCCTGCTGATAGTCCCTCACATGGTCTATTGTCCTGCTGATAGTCCTCAATGGTCTATTGTCCTGCGATAGCCCATCAATAGTATAATGTCCTGCTGATACCCCATCAATAGTTATTGTCTGCTGATAGTCCATCAAGGGTCGATCTGTCCTGCTGCATAGCCCATCAAGTCATATTGTCCTGCTGATAGTCCATAAAACATAGTAATTGTCCTGCTGATAGTCCATCAAGGGTCTATTGTCCTGCTGATAGCCCATCAAGTCATACTTGTCCTGCTGATAGCCCATCAATAGTATATTGTCTGCTGATAGTCCATCAAAGGTCTATTGTCCTGCTGATAGTCCATCAAGGGTCTATTGGCCTGCTGATAGTCCATCAAGTAGTCTATTGTCCTGCTGATAGTCCATCAAAGTTATTGTCCTGCTGATAGTCCATCAAGGTCTATTGTCCTGCTGATAGTCCATCAAAGTTATTCCCCCTGGATTTAAGCGCTCATATGTGTCCGCTGAGACGTCCATCAAATAGCCTGCTGATAGCCATGATATTAGCTGATCGCCTAATAGTATTTCCTCTGATAGTCCACAAGGGTCTATTGGTCCTGCTGATAGTCCATTTCAAGGGTCTATTGGTCCTGCTTATTGTCCATCAAGGGTCTATTGTCCTGCTGATAGTCCCTCAATAGTTATTGTCCTGCTGATAGTTCCCTCAATAGTCTATTGTCCTGCTGAATAGCCATCATAGTATATTGTCCTGCTGGATAGCACATCAATAGTATATTGTCCAATTCTGACCAGTTTCCCAGTCCTGCTGATAGAAACATCCCCACAGCATATGCCTGCCACCATCATGCTTCACTGTGGGATGGTGTTCTTGGGGTGGATGAGAAGGTGTTGGGGTTTTGTTACTAGAAATAGCGATTTTCCTGATGGCCAAAAAAGTCACTTTAGTCTCATCTGACCGAATACCTTCTTTCATTGTTTGGGGAGTCTCCCACATGCCTTTTGCGAACACGGTTGGTGTCCATCAAATCCCGTTTGGGCCTATTTTTTTCTTCAAGCAATTGCTTTTTTTCTGGCACTCTTTTGTAAAGCCAGCTCTGTGAGTTTACGCTTAAAGTGGTCCTATGGACAGATACTCCAATCTCCGCTGTGGAGCTTTGCAGCTCCTTCAGGTTATTTCTTTGGTCTCTTTGTGCTCTCTGATTAATACCCTCCTTGCCTGGTCCGTGAGTTTTGGTGGGCGGCCCTCTCTTGGAGGTTTTGTGGTGGCCATATTCTTTCAATTTTTTTATAATGGATTTAAGTTGCTCCGTGGGATATAATTTTATAACCCAACCCTGATCGTTACTTCTCACCAAGTTTGTCCCTGACTGTTTTGAGAGCTCCTTGTCTTCATGGTGCGCTTGCTTGGTGGTGCCCTTGCTTATTGGTGGTTGCAGACTCTGGGGCCTTTCAGAAACAGGTGTACATATACTGAGATCATGTGACAGATCATGTGACACTTAGATTTGCACACAGGTGGACTTTATTTATAATTATTGACTTCTGAAGGTAATTGTTTGCCCAGACCTTATTTAGGGCTTCATAGCAAAAGGGGGTGAATACATATGCACACACCACTATTCTGCTTTTATAATTTTTTGAAACAAGTAATTTTTTTCAACTTCACTTCACCACATTTGGACTATTTGTGTATGTCCCATGACATGAAATCAAATAAAAATCTATTAAATTACAGGTTGTAATGCACACAAAATAGGAAAACGCCAAGGGGATGAATACACTTGCAAGGCACTGTATTGCAAAATCATGTAGTAACCAAAAAGTGTTAAACAAATCAAAATAGATTTAGATTCTAATGTAGCCACCTTTGCTTGACGGCTTTGCACACTCTTGGCATTCTCTCAACCAGCTTCATGAGAAGCTTTCTACAGTCTTAAGGATTCCCACAGATGCTGAGCACTTGTTGGCTGCTTTTCCTTCACTCTGCGGTCCAACTCATCCCAAACCATCTCAATTGGGTTGAGGTCGGGGACTGTGGAGGCCAGGAATTGATGCAGCACTCCATCACTCTCCTTAGTCAAATAGCCCTTACACAGCCTGGAGGTGTGTGGGGTCATTGTCCTGTTGAAAAACAAGTGATAGTCCATTAAGCAGTAACCAGATGGGATGGCGTATTGCTGCAGAATGCTGTGGTAGCCATGCTGGTAAAGTCTCCCTTGAATTCTAAATAAATCAGTGTCACAGCAAAGCACCATCACACCATCACACCTCCTCCTCCATGCTTCACGGTGGAAACCACACATGCGGAGATCATCCATTCACCTACTCTGCGTCTCACAAAGACACGGCGGTTGGAACCAAAAAACAGATTTCCACCGGTCTAATTACCGTTGCTCATAGTTTTTGTCCCAAGCAAGTCTCTTCTTCTTATTGGTGTCCTTTAGTGTAGTTTCTTTGCAGCAATTCGACCATGAAGGCCTGATTCACGCAGTCTCCTCTGAACAGTTGATGTTGAGATGTGTCTGTTACTTGAACTCTGTGAAGCGATTTATTTGGGCTGCAATTTCTGAGGCTGGTAACTCCATTGAACTTATCCTCTGCAGCAGAGGTAACTCGGTCTTCCTTTCCTGTGGCGGTCTTCATGAGAGCCAGTTCCTCAGCGCTTGATGGTTTTTGCGACTGCACTTGACGAAACCTCCAAAGTTCTTGACATTTTCCGGATTGAATGACCTGCACGTCTTAAAGTAATTATGGACTGTCGTTTCTCTTTGTTTTTATTTGAGCTGTTCTTGGTTGAGAGAATGCCAAGGTTGTGCCAAGCTGTCATCAAGGCAAAGGGTGGCTGCTTTGAAGAATCTCAAATATATTTTGATTTGTTTAACACTTTTTTTTGGTTACTACATGATTCCATATGTCTCATTTAATATTTTTGATGTCACTTATTCTACAATGTAGAAAATAGTAAAAATAAAGAAAAACCCTTGAATGAGTAGGTGTGTCCAAACTTTTGGCTGGTACTGGTATGTTCACCCTCCTATTGGCCCCAGTCCAGTGTTCCGCTTGGGATGCAACCAGGCTGAGTGAGTCATTATTTGTTTAAAAGCATGACTCTCTGAAAGCGAGTGATTCATAACCTTGTTAATGTCAATTTTCATATTCAATGTGGATGGAGTGTGAGGCAGGAGTGGCAACTCACTCACTGTAAATAATCATTGTGGTTGAAAGCGTTTTTTTGTCTCTAAACTGAATTGGTAATATTCAGGGAAAGGAAAAGGGGGGGGGGATACCTAGTCAGTTGTACAACTGAATGCATTTAACTGAAATGTGTCCTGCTGATGTGTCCTGCCGCACCCCTCTGAATCAGAGAGGTGCGGGGGGCTGCCTTAATCAACATCCACGTCATCTGCGCCTGGGGAACAGTTGTTGTTGGGCATTATTAACTGCCTTGCTCAAGGGCAGAATGGCAGAGTTTTTTTCAGTGAGCTGCTTTCTGAGTGGTATCTGTGTGACAGAGGTGGTTTGCTGAATCACTCACATTCTAAATTGTAACCTTGCCTGAGACCTGAATATCTAGGCTTTAGCTCAGTAGGCTAACACAGTTTTGTGGAGCTCAGGAGACCTGGGTTTGAACCCCCGGTCGGTCACATATGTAGTGTCTGGGTGTAGACCAGCGGTTGCTGTAGCAGCTGTCGTCCCATGCTCCGTGATACTGGTAGTTGTCAGACTGCTCACCTGAATAACCATTACTCAGACACTACTCATAGTCTACTCTCTCATTGTCAAGTATGGGTGCGTCCCAAAGGGCCCTGATCAAAGGTAGTGCACTACATAGGGAATAGGGAGCCATTTGGGATGAGGAATATATCTCATTACTCTGGCTAAGGGGAGCTTGTTAGATGTACAGTAGCCTATATCTCATTACTCTGGCTAAGGAGAGCTTGTTAGGCCTACAGTAGCCTGGCCTGCATTTACAATATCTCTGACGTTCATTGTCTAAATGTTAGTCTGGCCTACAGACAGTCTTCTTCATTTGACCTGAAGAGACACATGATGGAAATAGCCCGTAATGGTGTATATTTGGCAGAACTCTTCAAAGTGTGAGCAATGTGAGCATATTGGTCATGTAATTTTAATGTGGCGGAAGCATCTAACTAACCTAACTAGCAGTAGGCAGACAGCCCACCCAGCTCCCCGCTAAGTCAAGCTCCATCGACAGCTGTCTCTCTCTCTGTGTGTGTGTGCGTGCCGTAAAGTAGACTCTGACGGCCTCTTGCCATCTGCTCAGAGAACAAGGGACCAGGATGAGAGATACTATGTGTCATCTTCATTTCCAGAGTTATTGAAGAAGCTCTCGATCTCTGCTGGGCTCAGTCTGTGGGAGGTTAGTTAGAGGCTCTAGATCTCTGCTGGGCAGTCTGTGGGAGGTTAGTTAGAGGCTCTAGATCTTTGCTGGGCTGAGTCTGTGGAGGTTAGTTAGAGGCTCTAGATCTTGCTGGGCTGAGTCTGTGGGAGGTTAGTTAGAGGCTCTAGATCTCTGCTGGGCTGAGTCTGTGGGAGGTTAGGTCGTCTCTGCTGTCTGTGGGAGGTTAGAGGCTCTAGATCTCTGGGCTGAGTCTGTGGGAGGTTAGTTAGAGGCTCTAGATCTCTGCTCTGCGAGTCTGTGGGAGGTTAGTTAGAGGCTCTAGATCTCTGCTGGGCTAGTCTGTGGGAGGTTAGTTAGAGGCTCTAGATCTTGCTGGCTGAGTCTGTGGGAGGTTAGTTAGAGGCTCTAGATCTCTGCTGGGCTGAGTCTGTGGGAGGTTAGTTAGAGGCTCTAGATCTCTGCTGGGCTGAGTCTGTGGGAGGTTAAGAGGCTCTAGATCTCTGCTGGGCTGAGTCTGTGGGAGGATAGAGGCTCTAGATCTCTGCTGGGCTGAGTCTGTGGGAGGTTAGTTAGAGGCTCTTGATCTCTGCTGGGAGATCTGTGGGAGGTTAAGAAAAATATCTAACAAGCTCTCCTTAGCCAAAGGAAGGAGATTAAAGCTTATATCTGGTGTCGTCTACTGGGAGGTAATTCTCAGTATCTGGTGTCTTGGAGGTTAATTCTCAGTATCTGGTGTGTCTCTGGGAGGTTTAATTCTCAGTATCTTGGTGTGTCTTCTGGGAGGTTAATTCTCAGTATCTGTGTGTCTCTGGAGTAATTCTCAGTATCTGGTGTCTATGGGAGGTTAATTCTCAGTATCTGGTGGTCTCTGGGAGGTTAATTCTCAGTATTGTGTGTCTCTGGGAGGTTAATTCTCAGTAGTCGGTGTGTCTATGGGAGGTTAATTCTCAGTATCTGGTGTGTCTCTGGGAGGTTAATTCTCAGTATCTGGTGTGTCTCGGAGGGTAATTCTCAGTATCTGGTGTGCTCTGGGAGGTTAATTCTCAGTATCTGGTGTGTCTCTGGGAGGTTATTCTCAGTTATCTGGTGTGTCTCTGGGAGGTTAATTCTCAGTACTGGTGTGTCTCTGGGAGGTTCATTCTCAGTATCTGGTGTCTCTGGGAGGTTAATTCTCAGATTCTGGTTGTCTCTGGGAGGTTCAATTCTCAGTATCTGGTGTCTCTGGAGGTTAATTCTCAGTACTGGTTGTCTCTGGGAGGTTAATTCTCAGTATCTGGTGTGTCTCTGGGAGGTTAATTCTCAGTATCTGGTGTGTCTCTGGGAGGTTTAATTCTCAGTATCTGGTGTTCTGGGAGGTATATTCTCAGTATCTGGTGTCTCTGGGAGGTTAATTCTCAGTTATCTGGTGTCTCTGGGAGGTTCATTCTCAGTATTCTGTATGTCTCTGGGAGGTTCTATTCTCAGTATCTGGTGTGTCTCTGGGAGGTTCAATTCTCAGTATCTGGTTTGTCTAGTAGGGAGGTTAATTCTCAGTATTCTGGTGCTGTCTCTGGGAGGTTTAATTCTCGAGGCCAAGATAAAGGCTGCATTTGTGTGTAGTCTATTTTCTACTCGGACACTTGACCAGCATATAAACAAGCCAGCATCATCTGATTTAAGTCTCCAACATTTGCTATCGGTTGTCATTTTTGCCGTTGTACATTTTAGAGGGAGTCTAGTAAGTGTTAGTAATGATATTCTACTGAAACATGTGTTTTAGACTCTCTGCAGTTTTAAAGCACCTCCCCCACACCTTTTCCCATTACATTTATGTATAGTCATCTTCTAATCTTTACCCAATTTCTCTCTAAAGGGAAGGTGTCGTCCCTTGTTTTTTTTGGTTAAGAATGTATACACCTAGATGCCAGGTGGTTTTTGGAATCGACATCCTTTATGAAACTTTCCAATTGGGTTCAAATCATGTTTAAATGAAATAGTTCTATCTGCTGACATCACTGCCTGTACAATCTGAAATATTATAACATGTTGTCTTGTCCTTTAGTCATTCAGTTCCATCATTTTACCATCTTTATACAATCAGACACGGTCCAAACTTTCATCTGTAGCCAATCTCTCCAATAGCGGTCTGTGACAGATTAATGTGTAGATTTCTCCAGATGGTTGCTTGAAAAGAGGTCCATAACAGTGGTGTAAAGTACTTAAGTACAAATACTTTAAGTATTACTTAAGTTGTTTTTTGGTGGTAATCTGTACTTTACTTTACTATATTATGACTACTTTTACTTCATTACATTCTAAATAAAATAATGTACTTTCTACTTCATACATTTTATGAGCACCCAAATGTACTCGTTACATTAAATGCTTAGCAGGACAGTAAATGCCTAATTCACGCAACTATCAAGAGAACATCCCTGGTCATCCCTACGGCCTCTGATCTGGAGGACTCACTAAACAGAGAACATCGCCTGGTCATCCCTACTGCTCTGTATCTGGAGGTACTCACTAAACAGAGAACATCCTTGGTCATCCCTACTGCCTC
>NW_019943736.1:12361-18596 GCF_002910315.2 Salvelinus sp. IW2-2015 | reverse complement strand
GGAGTTGAATTTGTTCCTTTCACTACTGTTAAAAAGCTCCCACCACTATTCATAACATCTCCATCACTACTGAAAACAGCCCCATCACATACTCATAACAGGATCTCTCACTACTGATATCATTCTCCATCACTACTGAAAACAGCCCCCATCACTACTGATATCATTATACATTAACTACTGAAACAGTCCCCATCCCTACTCATAACAGGATCTATCACTACGGATATCATTCTCCATCACTACAGAAAACAGCCCCATCACTATCATAACAGGATCTATCACTAGTATATCTTCTCCATCACTACTGAAAACAGCCCCCATCACTACTCATAACATATCTATCACTACTGATATCAATTCTCCATCACTACTGAAAACAGCCCCCATCACTACTCCATAAACAGGATCTATCACTACTGATATCATTCTCCATCACTACTGAAAACAGCCCCCATCACTACTCATAACAGGATCTATCACTACTGATATCATTCTCCATCACTACTGAAAACAGGCCCCAATCACTACTGATATCATTCTCCATCACTACTGATAGCCCCATCACTACTGAACAGCACCTGTCACTACTGGCAACAGCCCCATCACTACTGAAAACAGGCCCCATCACTGCGATAACAGGCCCCATCACTACTGATAACAAGCACCATCATTACTGATAACAAGCTCCATCACAACTGATAACAGCCCCCATCACTACTGATAACAAGCTCCATCACTACTGAAAACAAGCACCATCATTACTGATAAAGCTCCATCACAACTGATAACAGCCCCCATCACTACTGATAACAAGCACCATCATTACTGATAACAGGTCCCATCACTGCTGATAACAGCCCCATCACTACTGATGTAGATTGATGACTCCTGACACGTAAGTACGGTTTAGTATTAATTGTAACTTAGAATAACATTTGCCAATGGCACCTGGCTTAAGCTACCTAAAGCTTTGTTAATCACGGTTTATATAGGCAGACATAGGAAATGGCAAACGGATAGCGGGAAGCAAACCCCCGTGCGAGTCAATACCACCATCTATTGGTAAACATAAATATACCAGGTTACTACATTTCCCCCTTTAAAGCTAATAACACAACGTAATTCCATTCTGAGCTATGCTATTTTTTCATATTTACATTTTTCTTTAGATCGGATATTTAGAGATATTTACATCTCCTTTAGGATGGAAAAAGTCTGGCGACGTCTGTCTCTAAATAGAGCGTCTCAGAGGTGGTGTAGCTGGTGCCACCAGACGTCAACCCTTGATGGTGAAACAAAGTCCTTTTGTGGAGACTTCACAGGGGAGGTCGTCCCGGACTGGTGGTCTCAGGAAGCTGAGCATTGTTGGTCTCAGGCTGTTTGTCCAACTGCAATTCTGGGGAACGTCCAATGTCCTGTCCTGCTCGTTTACGCATTGATCCAGATCCCCAGATGGAACTGGAAATTCTAGCTCGGATCGATCCTCGTGTCTCCTTAGTCTTTGTCCATTTCGATGATCACAGTATAGGACACTGGTCCTGAAGCAATCCTCAATGGTAGCTGGAATCCATTTAGGACCAAACCCATAGTTTCTGTATAGACATCATCTCCAGGTGAGAAACTTCTGAGTTTGGCTTGTGTGTCTGATTCCATTTTTGATTCCATTGCCTGTGATGTATTTTCACTTTCAGGTTCTGGTCTGATGAGATCCAAGGTTTGACCTTACCTCCTTGGACATCAACATTTCTGCAGGTGAACCCAGTTGTAGCTTGAGGAGTAATCCTGTAGCTAAACAAGAATCTTGAGACATTTGTTTCAATGATGGCCCTTGCATCTTCCTCATCCCCTCCTTCAAGGTCTGAACCACACGTTCTGCTAATCGCGTTTGAAGATGGGTGAAAGGGGGCCGACGTTACATGTTGAATTCCATTTTGTTTCATGAAACCTTGTGAATTCAGTGCTTGTAAAACAAGTAGCATTGTCACGAGCCAATATTTGAGGCAATCCATACACTGAAGCTGTTCTCAACTTCTCAATCGTAGCGTACGATGTGGTACGTCTTCATGGGTAAACATCCATCCACTTTGATAGAATCAATCGCACAAGGAAATGTTTCCTAGGAAAGGATCCAGCATAGTCCACATGTAGTCGTGTCCATGGTTTTCCGCCATTCCCATGGATGTAAATGGTGCGAGTGGGGGGTGACTTCCTGTTACTCTGACAAATCTACTCACCGGCACTAACCTCAGTTTCCACATCGTGGTCCACCTTTGGTCCACCCAGGACGTATGAACCTCGCTAGGCCTTTCATTCTCACATACCTGATGCGACTTATGCAAAAACTTCAGGGTGGCAGGTAGCCTAGTGGTTAGAGCGTTGGACTAATAACCAAAAGTTGCAAGATCGAATCCCCTAGCTGACAAGGTAAAAATCTGTCGTTCTGCCCTAAAGAAGGTAGTTAACCCACTGCTCCTAGGCCGTCATTGAAATAAGATTTTTTTCTTAAACTGACTTGCCTAGTTAAATAGGCACTCTCACTCCAATACTTTGACTTTGTTGTCCTAAGCCATTTGCCACAACTTTGGAAGTATGCTATGGGGCATTATCCATTTGGAAGACCCCATTTGCGACCAAACTTTAACTTCCTGACTGATGTCTTGAGATGTTTCGTCAATATATCCATGTAATTTCCACCCTCTATGATGCCATCTATTTTGTGAAGTGCACCAGTACCTCCTGCAGCAAAGCACCCCCACAACATGATGCTGCCACCCCATGCTACACGGTTGGGATATGTTTCTTCGGCTTGCAAGCCTCCCCCTTTTCCTCCAAACATAACGTGTCATTTTGGCCAAGCAGTTATATTTTTTGTTTCATCAGACCAGAGGACATTTCCCCAAAAGTACGATCTTTGTCCCCATGTGCAGTTGCAAAACCGTATTCTGACTTTTTTATGGCGGTTTTGGAGCGGTGGTTTCTTCCTTTCTTGAGCGGCCTTTCAGGTTATGTCGATTTAGGGACTCGTTTTACTGTGGATATAGATACTTTTGTACCGGTTTCCTCCAGGTTATGCTTCACAACTCCTTTGCTGTTGTTCTGGGATTGATTTGCACTTTTCAGAGTCAAAACCCACAGAACCTACCACACAGGCAAAACATGGGATTGAATGCAGGAGCAGATGTCAGGAGCAGGACAAGTCACCCTATTTTTGACTGATGACTGACATAAGGGCATGATAGGCCTATCTGGCTTATATGATAGGATGGTCATAATGCTTCTTGATAGTGTCATTAAGTGTATTTTCTACAAGTTTAATTTAAAATATGAAAAAAAACATGACTGTTTCTCTCAGCCTCATGACAAAATGTTGCATTCATTCCCATCATCAGCAACAGAGCATTGGGGAAGGTGCATGTATGACATCAATGTGTGGGCAATTACAATGATAAATTAATGGTCAAAGGTCAATTTCAGAAAATCATATAGGCTATGTGTAATGGAATGTTTGCCTTGTGTGGTAGGTTTTGACTCTTATGTAGGTGTCATAACCAGCCATAAAATAATGTAAGATATGTCACAAATAGGTCTAAATATATATATCATGACAGTTTGTGACCATATTATGACACGTTATGTTAGCTGTTATGACATATGACATGTTATGACTTTGTCATAAATGTAATTGATGCTGGGTGTCAAGTGAAGTGTAACCATTTTATTTATTTTACTTTTCTGCCTCTTTTTGCACACCAGTATCTCTTCTTGCACATGATTCATCTGATGATTTATCACTCCAGTGTTAATCTGCTAAATTTGTAATTATTCGATTTATTGCCTACCTCATGCCTTTTGCACACATTGTATATAGATTTCTCTTTTTTTCTACCATGTTATTGACTTGTTTATTGTTTACTCCATGTGTAACTCTTGTGTTGTCTGTTCACACTGCTATGCTTTATCTTGGCCAGGTCGCATTGCAAATGAGAACTTGTTCTCAACTAGCCTACCTGGTTTAAATAAAGGTGAAATAAAAAATAAATAAAAATAAGTGTTTTCTAAATCATTGGGACAAATGAATGGTGGAAAAACGAATGGAACCATTTCCCTGTTTGACAGTAGGTTTTATGGTAATATGACTCATTGCTGTGTACTCTATGGAGTTGGAAAGAGCCAGAAACAGATCTGGGACCAGGGTTAGGCAAACTATAAAGTTACAACTACAGTATAAAGTTTACATTTCAAATGCAGTTTTATATGTTATTACACTTGTAACCTTTTTTTGTGTCCCATGTGTCCCAACACATTTCATCTAACCCAAAGATGTGCCTATCTTCTGATTCTGGCAAGTAGCCAAGGTTAAAGTTAAAAAGCAACTTCCAATCAGAATTCAGACCCTACCTGTCCTGAGTAGAATAATATTTGCCTAGCAGCACTCTCTCATTGGCTAGAAATGATTTGTTGCTGGGAAAATGAAACTTAACAGAATGTAAGGTGCAGCACATTGGGCGCTTTAGTATTGCATGAGTTTTAGACCATTCCATTGGTCTTTAAGGTAAATCTCCACCCACCTGCGGCACCTGGCTATGCAAAACCAGCAGGCCCACTGCTTCAGCTCTCTGTGACAACAGGGGACAACAATATACAGATCTGTGCAACCACACTAAAAGTGAGTATTCAACTTAACTACCTTACTAATTAAATGTTGTACAACAATCTACTCTACAGTATTTGAATAACTGAAGCACAATATTAAGTAGACATTTTATTGATACCTGGTCTGTTAACATTTATGCATAAAAAATCATATGATTACATTACTTATCATCAAAATATCAGAACAGTAAAATCATGTAGCTGTTAACAATCACATTCTGCTATGTGTGTATTTATACACGTTTTAAAATTATAGAACAGTGAAAGGGGAAACATGGTTAGACTTTTACCTAAAACATTTACCTTGTTTAGTGCAGAGATAGTGCAGTATACTGTACCTTGTTTAGTGGAGAGATAGTGCAGTATACTGTACCTTGTTTAGTGCAGAGATAGTGCAGTATACTGTATCTTGTTCAAGGGGTTCGATCTTGGGTCAACACCCATCTTATTGTTGCTGTGAGGGACACACCTGCAGGTTTTTATCAGTACTGACTAAGGTCGCATTCCACTGCTTAGACGTTGCATCAACCAATGGTTGACCGACAGATTGCTTAAACATATGATGTGGTTAGCTGATATGTAAAATACCTATCCAGGCGTTGTAAGATCTGGTGTCAGCAACGTCTGAGCAGAGGAACAGAGGAACACATGCTTTGTGCTCAGACACCTCCTGATTTACACATTAAGTACTGGTTTCAGTTATACTGATTACACTTAATTATTGTTTGAACTCTTCCTGTCTGTCTACACAGTAGATGTGATGTAATGTAATGTAATTATTGTCTGAACTCTTCCTGTCTGTCTACACAGTAGATGTGATGTTTGATGGTAATGGAACAGGACCTCTAACTGGTCTATCTGGTCTTAACAGCAGCAGCCAGGCAACGGTAGAATAATAACCATGTTTAGAATGTCATTTGACACGCCATATACGTTACACCAGTACATTATGTACGCCCTATCTTAGGGAATGTACTGTGTTTTACAACAGTTGTACCGCATATCATTACTCTTTTTATAGTTTATAGTTTTATAGTTTTAATTGTTTAAAAGTCAAATTGCTGAAAAAATAAATAATTTAGTCTTTCCTCATCTGTGAACGTTGGAACTTGGCCAAACGCTTTGGATGAGTCACTGAAGAAATGTGGACTTTGTATTTTGTAATGAAGTCATTGTCTGTTTCCATGTTTTTGATTGGCTGCAGTAGTAGAGATGGAACGAGGAAGAGGAGGAACTCTGAAGATTCTGTTCCTGTTGACACTCTGTCTGCAAGACTTCACTGGTCAATGCCAAGGTACACACACACACATACTGTGCATGAACACACATAGTGTCTTGATAAATGGCTACTGAAAACGATCAACCTCTTGTCTGTTTCCAGTTTCAGGGCAGCCTTCTAACCTGAGGATAGTTCTGGTAGGGAAGACTGGATCAGGGAAGAGTACAACAGGAAACACCATCCTGGGGAGAAATTTGTCTCGTCTTTCAAATAAGTAAAGTTAATCATAAAAATGCGCAACATTCAAATGGTTTTGTGATGGAATTAAGCCATGATCGATGAAAGATGAGTTGAATGTCT
>NW_019943736.1:0-11754 GCF_002910315.2 Salvelinus sp. IW2-2015 | reverse complement strand
TATTATCTGCGTATAACGAAGCATTGAACACGGAAACGAACACTTTTACTAGAACTTAGTACAAAACAACAAGATGACGTGAAGCTACAAAAACGAAATGTGCACACACCAAGTACTAACGTTTAGACAAGACATATTACCACAACCTAAAGCCCATGCTGCCTTAAATATGGCTCCCGAATCAGAACAACAATAAAACGCTGGTCTCGATGATTGAGAAGCCAAACCAGGCAACCATAGACTTTCCGTAAACCTCTATACTGACACACAACCCCGTAGCACTATACACAACCCCTAAACAATACACATCACGCCTAAAACTAGACAAAACACCACAAACATCCCATTGTCACGACCGCTGACCTAACTATACTAATAAAGAAGATCAATTAACAGAGGCCAGGGGTTGTGACAACTATTAGGAAGGAGCGCATGTATTTAGTGGGCGGATACATACTGTATTAAATGGGTAGGTATGTATAGTGGATTACGATAGATGTATTAAAGTGTAGGTGTATGTATTTGTGGGATACTATAGTATGTATTAAAATAGTGTGATTGTATTTAGTGGGATACATAGCATGTATTAAATGTGAGTTATGTATTTAGTGGGATACAGAGTATTAAATGAGTTTTATTAGGGGATACATAGCATGTATTAAATGGGTAGTGTATGTATTTAGTGGGATACATAGCATGTATTAAATGTAGTGATTATTATGGGATACAGTAGCATGTACTTAAATGTATGAATAGTGTAGTATAAGGATGGGATACATAGCTGTATAAATAAGAGTGTATTTATTATTGATATATAGCAATAGCATGTATTAAATGGTAGTGTATGTATTTAGTGGGGATACATAGCATGTATTAAATAGTAGTGTATGTTTTAGTGGGATGTATGTATTATGGGTAGTGGGTACTGGCTGTGGAGGGATATATAACACACCTGTTATTATGAATACTTCTGTTTCCAGGTGTTTTTACACGTCCTGATACAGTCCTTGAAATATATTTTCCAGATTGTATAGTTGCTTAAAAAAAAGTTGTTTACAGCAGGATTTATTTTTGTGTTAACTCGCAACTTAAATCCCAACAATTGCACCACCTGTCTTTCTGTCTACAAAATGATTCAGTGGAATGTGTGTGTTCAGTCTATGTGCTTAAGGGCTGTATTCAATCCGGACAGCAGAAGATCCGTGCTATAGTGGGATTGAAATTTAATGGCAATATTCCCACCATTCTCCTCAGTGAATTTTATACAAATAAAAATGGTAAAACATTTAAAAAGTTGTCKTTTTTTGAGATAAAAACTATACTAAATATATACTGTCAAATACACTGTTCTGCAGTGAAGGTCTACAGTAGCCTCAACAGCATTCTGTAGSGTAGCACCATGGTGTAGCCAGAGGACAGCTAGCTTCCATCCTCCTCTGGGTACATTGACCTCAATACAAAACCTAGGAGGTTCATGGTTCTCACCCCCTTCCATAGACTTACACAGTAATTATGACAACTTCCGGGGGACATCCTCCAACCTATCAGAGCTCTTTTAGCCTGAACTGACATGTGGTCCACCCAATCAAAGGATCAGAGAATTAATCCAGTACTGAAAGCATAAGCTACAGGTAAAATGTGTATAACATGTGGTGAGTAGTTGACTCAAAGAGAGAGAAAGTTAATAGCTGAACACTTTTGAACAAATTCATTTCTTCCAAAATTATGGAGAAGCAAGAGAGAGAGACTCAATTTTTTCCACTTACTTAGTTTGTAAATGCAGCTATCAAGTTTAGCCTACTGAAACACCCTGCTCAAACAGAGGGGTGCTATGTTAGCTAGCTGGCTATGACTATCCAACATAACACTGCAAAAAAATATGAATGTGT
Organism: Salvelinus sp. IW2-2015; assembly: GCF_002910315.2. Lineage (NCBI taxonomy): Eukaryota > Metazoa > Chordata > Actinopteri > Salmoniformes > Salmonidae > Salvelinus > Salvelinus sp. IW2-2015. The sequence continues at coordinate 9,865 of NW_019943736.1, read as the reverse complement.
TCCATTGTCTATCTAACATACAGTATTTGACGAGACATTAGCTTATCACAAAGATGACTTAAAAATATTGGTTTACACACAATAAACACACAGAGAAAAGGGAGGAAAGGTGGAAAGAGGTAGAAGACAGAGGAGGAGTATCATGCAGGCGGTGTATCATGCAGGCGGTGTATCAGACAAGTAAAGTATCTGTATATCTGTTCCATCCTGTGTGAATGAAAGACGGAGACCCAGCTCTGTAATAACAGCATGCAGACCTGTATGATTRAGATTTCWGAGAGAGCAGGATACCACAGGAAGTTACCACGTTTTTATATAGAGATTCTAAAGCAGAACACTCATAATTCTGAATATCTTTTTGYGCTGATCCTCCCGTCAGGATCAGCCCTTAGTCGTGGACGGCGGTTGTGTTGAMCCTACTGGCTGCTGTCACGACCAACCGAAGTTGGTTCCTCTCCTGGTTCGGGCGGCGTTCGGCGGTCGGCGTCGCCGGTCTTCTAGCCATCATTGATCCACTTTTCATTTTCCATTTGTTTTGTCTTGTCTTCCCACACACCTGGTTTCAATTCCATCATTACATGTTGTGTATTTAACCCTCTGTTCCTCCCATGTCCTTGTCCAGAATTGTTTATTGTAAGTGCTTGTGCACGTTATGTCTGGTGTGCTACGGGGTTTTTTACCCACTGTATATATTGTTTTGTTCACAGTGATTTTTATTATTAAACTGCGCCGTTGTAACACAGTTTTTGCTTTCCTGCGCCTGACTTCTCTGCCGCCAGTACGCACCCCTTACAGCGGCTGCCCGCCATTTTGCAGGAAGCCTAGTTGAGCAAGACATTTCATCTTGGTGTCTTGATATTCTATAATAATGATAATAATGTATTTTAAAAATCATAATTTAGCAGTTAGCCATCCTTAACCCTCCTGTTGTGTTCGTTTCATGTTAATTAATTCTTTGTTCCCAGGTCCAAAATGACCGCCGCATTGTAGCTGATTTAAATCCATAATAATAAATGTATTATCACCTAATGTTGTGTTAGAATCTTTTATCAACTTAAGTTCTTGTGAACATTACAAGTTTTGAACTTCTATTTGCTATGTATGGCCTGTAGGCCTCACTGACCTGAGCTCATACAACTAGTTTTTGAGTATAAAAAGCATAGTAGTTTCAAGATCAAAGATGTGATCAAGAGCCTCACATACAGTATATTCTTTGCCACAGAATGAATTGGGAGCAAGGCCTCAAAAATCTTTATATACCAGAGCGGCGAGAAAAGTTCTACATATTATTGAAACAATGTTGTGATGTTTTGTGAGAATGCCAACAGGTGTGGTTCCCGTGGGGAAAGATATATTGGAAAAGGTTCCCGTGGGGTTGCCATGGAAGCCAAGAGGGAGTGAGGTTGTGTGTGTGTGTGTGTGTGTGTGTGTGTGTGTGTGTGTGTTGTGTGTGTGTGTGTGTGTTGTGTGTGTGTGTGTGTGTTGTGTGTTGTGTGTGTTGTGTGTGTGTGTGTGTGTGTGTGTGGTGTGTGTGTGTGTGTGTGTGTGTGTGTGTGTGTGTGTGTGTGTGTGGTGTGTGGTGCGTGGTGTGGTGTGGGGGGTCTGGGAGAGGAACTGAGTCCATTCTGAGTATGTGCCTGAACTCAATGTTATCACTATTGTCGTGTCGCCCATTCATTTCTAATGACCGGTCATTTTGACCACAGGTATACAAAGTGAAATAAAACGCCAAAATGTACTGAAAAAACATTTATTTTGTGTGTTCAGATGCCCTGTGTGGACAAAGTCATGGAACTTATGACAAAAAGATTAAATTAAACTAAATTTTTCAGAGAGAAAACTTGTAAATCGGTCCAATTCGGCTGGAACACAGCAGGAGGGTCAAGTAGTCTTTATAAAAGTGTTTTAGATACATTTTTAAATTAAGCTGTTTTTTTGATGATTGAGGTGACAGTTGTAGCCAATGTTGTATGGTGTTTCCAATTGTCAACAAGAATATATAAATGAATTGATCTAGTTCTACACTTCCTGTATATACTCTTTGTTTCTTGGTATAATCTGTTTGTTCAGTGGAGGAAAGAACAGGAGGCAGAATGAGTGGAAATATAAAGTCAAGAAGGAGATTTAAGATAGCGTGTTGACAGTAACAGTAGTCGTTGTTTCTTGGTAAAGTCTGTTTGTTCTGAGAGGTGCATCAGCTCTGTTGCTAATGACTGGGATGAATGCAGGAGCAGATTTCAGGAACAGGACAAGACACACTCTTTTTGACTGATGACTGACATACTGTAAGGGTATGATAGGCCTATCTGGCAAAAATGATTATGATGACCATAATGCCTTATCACAGTGACATAATGCCTTATCACAGTGACATAATGCTTTATCACAAGTGTATTTTCTTAGTCCAAGTAAAGGGACACAGGAGCGACATAATGCTTTATCACAGTGTCATAAAGTTTATTTTGAGACACTGTTTAATTTAAAATATGATTTTTTTTTAAATGATTCATTACAACAACAAAGGACTTTCTGAACCCATCCCGGTATCGGGATAATTGTCATCAGCAACGCTGAATAGCATAGCGCCACAGTCAAATAATTTTACAAAAAAATATTCATATTCATGAAATCATATTCATGAAATCAATATCAGTGCAATATTGCAAAACTCAGCTTAGCCTTTTGTTAATCCACCTGTCGTCTCAGATTTTGAAATTATGCTTTACAGCGAAAGCAATACAAGCGTTTGTGTAAGTTTATCGATCGCTCGACAAAATATTAAGTACACTTAGCATCAGGTAACTTGGTCGCGAAAATCAGAAAAGCAATCAAATTAATCGTTTACCTTTGATGATCTTCAGATGTTTTCACTCACGAGACTCCCAGTTAGACAACAAATGTTCCTTTTGTTCCATAAAGATTATTTTTATATCCAAATACCTCCGTTCGTTTGGCGCGTTATGCTCAAAAATCCACAGGAAAGAGCGGTCACGACAACGCAGACGAAAATTCCAGATAATATCCAGAATGTCCACAGAAACATGTCAAACGTTTTTTATAATCAATCCCCAGGTTGTTTTTCAAATATATATTCGATAATATATCAACCGGGAGTGTTGGTTTTTTAATAGGACCGGGAGAAACAATGGCCGCCTTTCTCTGTTGAGCAAAACTCACTCTGAGAGCCCCCACCTATCCACTTACGCAATGTGATCGTTCTCGCTCATTTTTCAAAATAAAAGCCTGAAACTACGTCTAAAAGCTGTTGACACCTTAGGGAAGCCATAGGAAAATGAATCTGGTTGATATCCCTTTAACCTTTCATTGCTACTCCTCCCGGATCCGGGATTTCTGTCATTAAAAACCCTGACTAGCATAGCGTAGCCTAGCGCCGGAGGGTAATCATAAAATATATTTTCATGAAATCACAAGTGGAACATTGCAATACACAGCTTAGTCTTTTGTTAATCCATCTGTAGTCTCAGATTTTGAAATGATGCTTTACAGCGAAAGCAATACAAGCGTTTGTGTAAATGTATCGATCACTCGACAAAACAATAAGAACAGCTAATGTCTGGTAACTCGGTAACAACAACCAGCAAAATAAATAAATGTGTCGTTTACCTTATTTGTTTTTCGGTTGGTTTCACTCACGAGACTCCCAGTTAGACAGCAAATGTTCCTTTTGTTCCATAAAGATATGTTTTATATCCAAATAACTCCGTTTGTTTAATTCCAAATTATATCCATAATGTTCACATAAACATGCCAAACGTTGTTTCTGATCCAACTTCATTGAGTTTTTCACATATCTATTCGATAATAAATCAACCGGGACAGTTCGCTTTTCAGTAAAGCTAGAGAAACAATGGCTACCTTTTCAGATTTACGCATGATTCACCCGGAGAGCCCCCACCTGTCCACTAACTCAATGTGCTCTTGCGAGCTCATCCTTCAAAATAAAGGCCTGAAACTACGTCTAAAAGCTGTTGACACCTTAGGGAAGANGCCGGCAGCCTTGCAAGGGTTAACACATTTAAATGTTTTACTCACGTTGGCTGCGGTGAAGGAGAGCCCACAGGTTTTGGTAGCGGGCCATGTCGGTGGCATTGCATTGTCCTCAAAGCGAGCAAAGAAGTTGTTTAGTTTGTCTGGGAGCAAGACATCGGGGTCAGCGACGGGGCTGGTTTTCTTTTTGTAGTCCGTGATTGACTGTAGACCCTGCCACATACCTCTCGTGTCTGAGCCGTTGAATTGCGACTCTACTTGCAGCTATTGTAATGCTATTTTAAACATTTTGTCATGAGGCTGAGAGAAAACAGTCATGTGTTTTCATCATACTCTTATGTAGGTGTCATAGCTAACCATAAAATAACTACAGTGGTCGGTTCTGTGGGTTTTAACTCTTAAGTAGGTGTCATAACCAGCCTTAAAAGGATGCAATATATGTTACAAACGGGTCTAAATATATGTCATGACAGTGTTATGACCATATTATGACATGACTGATTATGACCAATGATAACATGTTATGATGCTAGGTGTAAAGTATAGTGTTACCATTTTAAGTGTTTCTATAATCCTCTATGTGAAAAATGAATGGTGGAAAAACGATTGGAACCATTTCCGTGTTTGACAGCTGGGTTTTATGGGTATTATGACTCATACTGTGGTAATCTATGGAGTTGGAAGGAGAACAAACATATCTGGGACCAGGTTAGACAAGTATAACATTATATTTGAAAATTTAGTTTAATTTGTTATTTAATTTGTAACCTTTTTCTCCCAGAAGGAGACGTCTATGTTTTTCATTTTACCCAAAGATGTGGCCTATCTTCTGATTCTGGCAAGCAGCAAAGGTTAAAAAGCGACACCCAATCAGAATTCAGATCCTACCTGTCAAGAGTAGAATCATGTTTGCCTAGCAACACTCTCTCATTGGCTAGAAATGACTAGTTTCTGGGAAAATGAAACTTAACAGAAGGTAAGGTGCAGCACATTGAGCGCTTTCGTTTCGCATGAGTTTCAGACCATTCCATTGGTCGTTGAGGTAAATCTCCACCCACCTGGGTCACCTGGCTATGCAAAACCAGCAGGCCCACTGCTTCAGATCTCTGTGACAACAGCAGACAACAATATACAGATCTGTGCAACCACACTAAAAGTGAGTATTCAACTTAACTACCTTACTAATTAAATGCTGTACAACAATCTACTCTACAGTATTTAAATAACTGTTGCACAATATTAAGTAGACCTTTTATTGATACCAGGTCTGTTAACATTTATGCATAAATAATCATATGATTGCATTACTTATCATCAAAATGTCAAAACAAATCATGTAGCTGATAACAATCACATTCTGCTATATGTGTGTATTCATACACATGTTTTAAAATTATAGAACAGTGAAAGTAGACAGTACAGTAGGTTTGTATTTATACACGTTTTAATATTGTAGAACAGTGAAAGGAGAAACATGGTTAAACTTTTACCTGAAACATTGACCTTGTTTAGTGCAGAGATAGTGCAGTATACTGTACCTTGTTTAGTGCAAAGATAGTGCAGTATACTGTACCTTGTTTAGTGCAGAGATAGTGCAGTATACTGTATCTTGTTCAAGGGGGGCGATCTCTGGGTCAACAGGCCATCTTATAGCAGGTTGTTGCTGTGAGGGACACACCTGCAGTTTTTGTCAGTACTGACTAATGCTTCCGAACACCGACAGCGTCGTTTGCATTTTGGTACACCAGAATTACATTCATTTCCAAGAAACGCTGCATTGGCCTTGCAACATTAGCAGAGGCAGATCGAGAGTATTACGTTGCGTTCATCAACCCAATGGTTAACTGAGCAGATATGCTGAAAACACATGATGTGTTAGCTGATATGTAAAATACCCTATCCAGGCGTAGTAAATCTGGGTCAAGGCAACGTGTCTGAGCAGAGAACAGAGGAACACGTACTTTTGTGTTCAGACACCTCCTGATTTAACCACGTTGTTTGTGTTCACCTCTAACTGGTCTATCTGGTTTAACAGCTGCAGCCAGGCAACGGTTCTAGAATAATAACTGTTATAGAATGTTCATTTGATACGCATGTGGAGTACGTTTTATTTTCACCTGATGTAGGCTACTTTGTTAAGGAATGTAATGTGTTTATCCACAGTCATATACCACATTCATCACTCTTTTTTATAGTTTTATAGTTTAATCGTTTTTTTATTGTTTGAAAGTCAAATAGCTGAGAAAATTATAATTTAGTTCACCCTCATCTATAAAACGTTGGAACTTTGCAGAAACACTGCATGAGTCACCGGAGAAATGTGGACTCTTTTATTTTTGTAATGAGGTCATTGTCTGTTTCCATGTTTTTGATTGGCTGCAGTTGAGTAATGGCACGAGGAAAGAGGAAGGACTCTGAGGATTCTGTTCCTGGTTGACACTCTGTCTGCAAGACTTCAATGTGTGAATGCCGAAGTACAGTTACACACACACCACACACACCACACACACACACACACACACACACACACAACACACACACACACACACACACACACAACACACACACACACATACATACACACACCACATACACACACTTGATGTTTGGTTTGTTTGGATCACATTATCTTTCCCAAGGCAGCAGATAATTTTCCTGGCGTCAACAAGAAATCACAAAACATGACAAGTAACTAATCACTGATAGACAAGGACAGTCACACAAATACATAAAAAGATATAATAATAATAATACAATACAATAAAAATAATTCCTGCCATTCAATGAGAAGTTGCTTAATCTTTATATTATTTATTAGGGGCGGCAGGCAGCCTAGTGTTAGAGCGTTTGGCCAGTAACCAAATGGTTGCTGGATCGAATCCCCGAGCTGACAAGGTCCAAATCTGTCATTCTGCCCCTGAACAAGGCAGCTAATTTACTGTTCCCGGTAGGCGTCATTGTAAATAAGAATTTGTTCTTAACTGACTTGTCTAGTTAAAAAAACGTTAAATAAATAAAAAAATCCTTTTGGATTTGGGACTGTGAAGAGACCTCTGTGGCATGTCTTGTGGGTATATATGGGTGTAAAAGCTGAATGTTATTTTGATTATTTGACTAGAAGAGAAACAGTTCATGTCTCATCAACCCTCAACCATGAAAGACACAGACACACACATTAGCCTTTTATCAACGACACTATCAACTCAAGCACTTCTTGTGTCTGTTTCACAGATTCAGAGCAGCCCTCTGACCTGAGGATGTTCTGGTGGGTAAGACTGGATCAGGGAAGAGTACAAACAGGAAACAGCAATCTGGAAGGAGATGCATTTACAGCAAAGTCATCTCCAGTGTCTGTGACTGTACAGAGTAGAAACAGAGTGGAGTGGGGTGAATGGGGAGGAAGATTGATGTCATCGACACCCCGGGGGCTCTATGGACACAACACTGTCTAAAGAAGAGATGGAAAATGAAATAGTCAGGTGTATAGAAATGTCAGTTCCAGGACCCCACGCCTTCCTGCTGGTGATCAGACTGGGTGTGAGGTTCACAGAGGAGGAGCAGAACACTGTGAAGTGGATCCAAAGAACTTTGGAGAAGAAGCCTCTATGTACACCATCTTGCTGTTCACACATGGAGATCAACTGAAGGAAAATCAGTCAAAGGGTTTCTGGCGAGGAGCCCAGAGCTACGGAAACTCATCAATATTGTGGGGGCAGATATCACTCCCTAATCAATGACAAGAGAAAAAGACAACACTCAGGTTAGAGAGCTGCTGCGAGAAGATCGATGAGATGGTGAGAGACAATGAGGGAAACACTACATCACTGAGATGTACCAGGAGGCCCAGAGGAAGATCGGAAGAAGAAAAGCTGAAGAGGAGGAGGCAGGAAGAGAACAAGAGAGAGAGAGAGAGAGGAGAGACTGTGGAGGAAATTCTAATCAGGTGAGAGAGACTTTAATTTCTTCAAATAATGATCTTTTTTATATTGTTTAATTATTGCAATAATGAAGCTGGTCGACCGCAGACTCTGAAGATCCCACGAGCAGAATTGAGCTACAATACTTTATAGCGAAGTCCATCCTCCTGGATGTGCACTGACAGTCAACAGATGTGAGGAATTATAAAAAGGTACATTGTGATATCAAGTAACAGACAACAAGATTTAGATTGCACCAGGTTTCTGTCTCTAGGTCATTTACTGCTTGTTTATACAGAAACACTAATGTAACATAGACACTAGGTCCTCCCCTCAAATGATGAAGTCCAGAATGAATCTGCCATGTTGGAGAAATAAACTGGAGGGAGGGTCTGCCAGGCACCGGTAGACAGGCGCACAGACACTAATCATGGAATGGAATGCAGTCTTGAGGTTTTATCACCAAATCAACAGCCCAGAGCTTCAGAGGCTCAACTCAGTCCCTCAGACACAGATGAGACTAAGGAACCTTATTCGATGCATAAACAGTATTAAAACATAATCTTGTAATTTCTCTACCATAGGATGCAGGAGGAGGAAGAAATAAGAAGAAGAGAAGAGAAATTGAATGACTGCAAGTGGTCAGCYCTTGCCAGTACGGCTGCATTGGGGTTGGGAGCCATGTTCAGCTCTCCATGGTCGTTAACAGCAGGGGCTACATTAGCCGCTGTTAAAGGTTATGAATGCATGGGCACCTATTTCAAATCAGATAGTTCCAACTCAAAAGACCAGAAGAAGTAAGATTTCCACATCCACCATCTCAGATTGTTTTGAAATTAAGATTCATTATGGTGTTATATAATATAAATATAATTTGATCTCTGAGAAATTTTAATTGATAGGATTCATATACTATTTAATAAATATAGTACCAAACATCTGATCTGGATCCCATTTTTCCCCAACAATGATTAAGAACAAAGAATGGTCAAAAGCCTCAGATCAGATGTTGGCTATTATTTCACACTAATGCCTTGTTATCTGGAGGGCGGCCATTTGCATCTCCCCAATGGTCCACATGTGGAATCCGTAACCATGCCGATATCGTGGACAGTAATGGTTTGAGAACATTCCAAGATTTGTAAGATACATACACATTACCAGGTACATACACATTACCAGATACATAAACATTACCAGATACATACACATTACCAGATACATACACATTACCAGATACATACACATTACCAGGTACATACACATTACCAGATACATACACATTACCAGATACATACACATTACCAGATACATACACATTACCAGATACATACACATTACCAGGTACATACACATTACCAGGCAACTCTTTTTGTTTATATTTACAACTCAGGTCAGGTATGTTGGCCTATAGAGTCCCTTGGGAAACCCAACTACCGAACCATCCAATGATGGGATTTATAAATAAATGGGCTCCTGAAAGGACTGATCTCTATAACATACGTACTATATATGCTAACTTCTGTAAAGTGGTAAAACATTTTAAACAACTCCTCCCCCTTATTGTCCCAGCAGGGTTTGACAGCCTCTGGTCCCATACTAGAATACATTTACATGTGTGGTACTTTAATAACCATTTAGCTTCAGCTGGACAATTATTAGAAAGGATAAACTCTGAAAATGAATATCATTCTACTAGAGTCCCCTAGTCACATGACCTTGTAGAGAACGATGCACTAACAGACTCACAGACTGTATCTTCATTTCCCCATTTGATGTCTATGATGTACTATGTGTTATGAGTTTATGATAAAGAGTGTAAAATATATATATCCAAGCTGATACATCAATATCCTTCTTACTCTGCACCAGTTATCACAGAACCATTGACCTATTATATAATCTTGACAGTTGTTTCTGGTGTTGTCCCTAAGATCTGT
>NW_019943735.1:100921-108390 GCF_002910315.2 Salvelinus sp. IW2-2015 | reverse complement strand
CAGAAATACCTTTCCATGCTGGCCTGATCCAGATCTGTGCTCTTGTCACTCCATAGCTGTCATTCGTCATGCCATGAAACAGACAGACGAATACCTTCCATGCTGGCCTGATCCCGAGATTCTGTGCTCTTGTCCAACTCAAGCTGTCATTGTCATGCATGAAACAGACAGACGAATACCTTTCCAGCTGGCCTGATCTCCAACTCTGTGCACTGTGTCAACTCCATAGCTGTCATGTGTATGCGCCATGTAAACAGACTCAGACAAGAATACCTTTCCAAAGCTGGCCTGGATTCCCAGATCTGTTGCTCTTTGTCAACTCCAATAGCTGTCATTGTCATGCCATGAAAGCAGACAGACAGAATATCTTTCAGCTGGCTCTGACTCCAGATCTGTGCTGTCCAACATCCATAGCTGTCATTGTCAATGCCATGAACAGACAGACAGAATATCTTTCCAAGGCTGGCCTGATCCCAGATCTGTGCTCTTGCTACTCCAAAGCTGTCATTGTTCTGCCATGAAAACAGACGACAGAATACCTTTCCACGCTGGCCTGATCCAGATCTGTGCTCCTTGGTCAACTCCAACGCTGTCCCATTGTCATCGCATGTGAAACAGACAGACAAGAAAACTTTCATGTGGCCTTGATTCCAATCTGTGCTCTCTGGTCAACTCCTAGCTGTCGATTTGTCATGCAATGAAACAGACGCAGAATACTTTCAAGCTGGCCTATCCGAGATCTGTGCTCTTGTCAAATCCATAGCTGTCATTGTCATGCATGAAAACAGACAGCAGAATACCTTTCCAAGCTGGCCTGATCCCAGATTGTGCTTTGTCACTCCATAGCTGGTCATTGTCAATGCCATGAAAAGACAGCGAATACCTTTCCAAGCTGGTCTGATCCCAGATCTGTGCTCTTGTCAACTCCATACGCTGTCATTGTCTGCCATGAGACAGACAGACAGACAGACAGACACGAACAGATCAGACAGACAGACAGACAGAACGACAGCAGACAGACAGACAGACAGACAGACAGACACGACCAGACAGACAGACAGAACCAGACGAGACAGACAGATCAGACCAGACAGACACTAAGGCTCTTCCAAGAAGAGCATTATGCAAATGGGGCAAACCAGTTGAGCTAGATAAAAAGATACTGGTACGTATAGATCAGTTATACGTCGTATAGATGCAGTTAACTGTAGTATAGATACAGTAATACTGGTAGTATCCGATCACTTATACTGTAGTATAGATAATGTTTACTGTAACGTATAGATACAGTAATAACTGGTAGTATAGATTATGTTTCTCGTAGTGATAGATGCAGTTTTATAACTGTAGTATAGATAATGTTATACTGTAGTATAGACACAGTACTACTGGTGGTATAGGACACACTAATACTGTGGTATAGATACTGTTATAATTCTGGTAGTAAGATACACGTAATACTGTAAGTATAGATGCAGTTATACTGTAAGTATAGACTACATGTTATACGTAATTGTATTGATACAGCTAATACTGTAGTATAGATGCTAGTGTTATACTGTGGTTATAGATACAGTTAAAGTACTGTAGATACTGCACGTATCACGTATATGAGACTAGTACTACTGTGAGTATGTGTTATGTACACACTAATACTGGTGGTATAAGATTACTGTTATACTGTAAGATATAGACACAATAATAACTGGTGGTTATAGATGTCAGTTATATGTAGTACAATACAGAGTAATCCTGTAGTGTAGCTATGTGTTATATCCTGTAGTTATAGACACACGTAATACTTTGTTGTAATGATACCTATTTATACTGGTGGATAGACCGACATTGTTATAATCTGTAGTGTAGATTACTTTTAAATACTGTAAGTAAGATATTGACAAGTAAATACTGTTGTGTAATATCTGTTGATACTGTGGTAATAGATACAGTAATACTGTAGTGTAGATACTGTTAATACTGTGGTATAGTACAGTAATACGCGTAGTATAGTACTGTTTATACAGCTGTAGTATATCGACAAGTAATACTGTTGTATGATATCTATTAACTGTTGTATAGATACACTAACTATACTGGTAGTATAGATTACAGTAATACTGGTAAGAATCAGAAACCGTTATACTGTAGTATAGATGCAGTTATACTGTAGTATAGATACAGTATTACTGTAGCATAGATACAGTCTGAATGTACAGTTGTTGGAGGTTACATACACTGTCAGCTTGGTGAGTCATTAAAACCTCGTTACTTTTCAACCACTCACAAATGTCTTGTTAATTAACAAACTATAGTTTTGGCAAAGTCCGGTTAGGTTCCATCTAACTTTGTGCCACTTGACACAAGTCATTTTTCCAACCAATTGTTTAGCAGACAGATTAATTTCAACTTATAATTCACTGTCAGCACAATTTCCAGTGGGTCAGAGGTTTACATACAACTAAGTTGACTGTTTCTTTAAACAGCCATGGGACTCTACGCAGCCTCATACGCTCAGAGAAGGAGACGCGTCTGTCCTCCTTAAGATGGAACGTCTTTTGGTCGATAAGTGCAACTATCCAGAACAAGAGCAAGGACCTTTGTGAAGCAAGTGCTGGAGAAGACAGGTACAGAAGTTATCACATATCCACAGTAAAACGAGTCTATATCGAAATAACCTGAAAGACCGCTCAGCAAGTAAAGACAGCGCGCTCCAAACCGCATAAAAAGCCAGACTAACGGTTTGCAACTGCAAATGGGACAAAGATTCGTTAATTTTTTGAGAAATGTCCTTTGGTCTGAATGAAACTACAAAAATAGAAAAAACTGTTTGGCCATATGACCATCTGTTTGTTTGGAGAAAAAGGGAGGCCTGCAGAGCCAAAGAACACCATCAACCGTGAAGCACGGGGGTGGTAGCACTCATGTTGTGGGGTTGCTTTGCTGCAGCAGGGACGTGGTGCACTTACAAAAATAGATGGCATCATGAGGCCAGGAAAATTTATGTGGATATACATTGAAGCAAAATCCTCAAAGCATCAGTTCAGGAAGTTAAGCTTGGTCGCCAAATGGGTCTTCCAAATGGGACAATGACCCAAGCACTACTCCCAAAGTTTGTGGCAAATTGGCTAAGGAACAATAAAGTCAAGGTATTGACAGTGGCCCTCACAAAGCCTACTCAAATCAATAGAAAATTGTGTGGGCAGAACTGAAAATGCGTGGTGCCGAGCAATGAGGCCTACAAACCTGACTCAGTTTACATCCAGCTTCGTCAGGAGGAATGGGTCAAATTCACCTAACTTATTTGTGGGAAGCTGGTGGAAGGCTACCCGAAACGTTTTACAGCAAGTTTAAACAATTTTAAAGGCAATATGGCTACAAACTACTAATTGAGTGCACTGTAAATTCTGACCCACTGGGAATTGATGAAAGAATAAAAGCTGAAAATAAATCATTCTCTCAACTATTTTCTGACATTTCACATTTTAAATAAAAGTGGTTGATCCTATATGACCTAAGACAGGGAATCTTTTACTAGGATCAAAATGTCAGGAATTTGTGAAATACTGAGTTGAATGTATTTGGCTTAAGGTGCTATGTAACTTCCCGACTTCAACTGTATACTCCATGTAGGTTTTTCTTGTTCTGGGCCTTTTGAATCCTCAGCTAGTCAGTCTGTTAGTCAAAAGCATTAACTTACCTGATTAAATCTGTGGATGGAAAAGTGTAATAACTGATTAAGGCTGTGGATGTGAAGAAAGTGGCCCAGTTAACTGCATGCTAGACACAGCACAGCCACACCTACACAACCAACACCACAACTCAAGCCCAAAAGATACAGGCCCTAAAAGGAAGGACTGAGAGATAGAATCTCCTTCAAAATGCTCCTTCATTATAATGAAGGAAGTAATCTCCCTCTCTCTCTCTCTCTTTTCTCTCTCCTCTCTCTTCTCTCTCTCTCTCTCCTTTCTCCTCTCTCTCCTCTCTTCTCCCTCTCTCTCTTCTCTCTTTCCCCTCTCTCTCCTACTCTTCTGCTCTCTCTTCTCTCTCTCTCTCTGTCTCCTCTCTCTCTCTCTCTCTGTCTCTCTCTTATGTCTGTCTGCTCTGTCTGTCTGTCTGTCTGTTGTTCTGTGTCCTGTCTGTCTGTCCTGTCTGTCTGTCTGTCCTGGTCTGTCTGTCTGTCTTCTTGCTGTCTGTCTGTCTGTCTGTCTGTCTGTCTCTCTCCTCCTCTCTCATCTTCTCTTCTCTCTCTCTCTCTCTTCTCTCTCTTACTCTCTCTCTCTCTCTCTCTCTCTCTCTCTCTCCTCCCTCTCTCTCTTTTCATCTCCTCTCTCCTCCCTCCTCCTCTCTCTCTCCAGAAGCGCCTGAGCCTCCTATACATTTTGTTATGTACAGCCTTATTCTAAAATGATTTATTTTTAATATCAAGCAATCTACACACATACTCCATAATGACGAAGCAAAATCAGTTTTTTTAGATTTTTTAAAATAATGTAATTCAAAATGTTCAAAAATACCGTTTGCCTATGAGACTTCGAAATTAACTCAATGGAAAACAAGGTGCATCCTGTTTCCATTGATCATCCTTTGAGAATGTTCTACACTTGATGGCCAGTCAACCTGTGGTAAATTTTCAATTGATTGGACTCATTGGAAAGGCACACACCTGTCTATAAAAAAGGTCCACCATGTGACAGTGCATCGTCAAGGTATTCTGTCTGTCTGTTTCATGGCATGACAATGACAGCTATGGAGTTGACAAGAGCACAGATCTGGGATCAGGCCAGCATGGAAAGGTATTCTGCACATCCTTCTTTCTTTGGATCGTTGACATTGTGTGTGTCTCAAAACGGCATTCTATTTCCTAATAAGGTGCACTACTTTCAACCAGGGCCCTTGGGGCTATAGTAGTGCACAGGGCTCTGGTCAAAAGTAGTGAACTACATATGAAATAGGGAGCCGTTTGTGAAATATCTATCATGTCTGAACACATTCACTGTTAGTTCAGTGTCTGAGAAATTAACATATTGTACAGTATGTAGAGCCTTGTACACCTACAGGGCCCCATGTCACAGGAAGGCCAAAAAAAGATCATCGAGGACATCAACCACCTGAGCCACTGCCTGTTCACCCCGCTATTATCCAGAAGGCTAGGTCAGTACAGGTGCTGGGACAGAGAGACTGAAAAAAAACAGCTTCCATCTCAATTCCATCAGATTGTTAAGTAGCCATCACTAGGCGGCTTCTAACCGGTTACGTAACCCTGCACCTTAGAGGCTGCTGGCCTATATACATAGAGTTGGAATCACTGGCCACTTTAACAATGGAACACTAGTCACTTGAGTAATGTTTACATATTTTTGCTTTATGTATTCAATTCTACTGTATTTTAGTCAATGCCACTCCGACGTTGCTCCTCCGAATATTTATATATTCCTTAATTCCATTCTTTTACTTTTAGGTTTGTGTGTATTGTTGTGAATTCTTGTGAATTGTTAGATATTATTGCATCGTTGGAGATAGGAACACAAGCATTTCGCAACACCCGCAATAACATCTGCTAAACATGTGTATGTGACCAATAAAGTTGGATTTTAAATTTGTAAATGACTGATGCCATGCTCTGACTGGGTCTAATGATGCTATATGCAGTGGCTCTTTATATAATACTGAGGAAATATTTCTACAGAAGTCTTATCATAACCATAATGTCACCGGTGTTCACAGGAAGATTTGTTAAACAAATCAAAATAGATTTTAGATTTGATATTCTTCAAAGTAGCCACCCTTTGCCTTGATGACAGCTTTGCACACTCTTGGCATTCTCTCAATCAGCTTCACCTGGAATGCTTTTCCAACAGTCTTGAAGGAGTTCCCACATGCTGAGCACTTGTTGGCTGCTTTTCCTTCACTCGGTCCAACTAATCCCAAACCATCTCAATTGGGTTGAGGTCGGGTGATTGTGGAGGCCAGGCCATCTGATGCAGCACTCCATCACTCTCCTTCTTGGTCAAATAGCCCTTACACAGCCTGGAGGTGTGTTGGGTCATTGTCCTGTTGAAAAACAAATGACAGTCCCACTAAGCGCAAACCAGATGGGATGGCATATCGCTGCAGAATGCTGTGGTAGCCATGCTGGTTAAGTGTGCCTTGATTTCTAAATAAATCACTGACAGTGTCACCAGCAAAGCACCCCCACACCATCACACCTCCTCCTCCATGCTAAACGGTGGGAACCACACATGCGGAGATCATCCTTTCACCTACTCTGCATCTCACAAAGACACAGCGGTTGGAACCAAAAATCTCAGATTTGGATGCATCAGACCAAAGGACAGATTTCCACCGGTCTAATGTCCATTGCTCGTGTTTCTTGGCCCAAGCAAGGCTTGTCTTCTTATTGGTGTCCTTTAGTAGTGGTTTCTTTGCAGCAATTCGACCATGAAGGCCTGATTCACGCAGTCTCCACTGAACAGTTGATGTTGAGATGTGTCAGATTGGGCTCCAATCTGAGGTGCAGTTAACTCTAACGAACGTATCCTCTGCAGGGTAAGAGGTAAGTCTGGGTCTTCCTTTCCTTTGCCTGTAACGATGTACGCTGAGAGTCGGGATCAAGTTTAGGGAGTGAGTACATTTAATAAATAAACGAACATGAACAAAACAAGAAACAGGAACAGAACACCGACATGAAACAGATACAGAAACAATTACGCCTGGGGAAGGAACCAAAGGGAGTGACATTTATAGGGCAGGTAATCAAGGAGGTGATGGATTCCAGGTGAGTTTCAATATGTGCTGGTGCGCGTGACGATGGTGACAGATGTGCGTAATAATCAGGAGCCCGGCGACCTAAAGCGCCGAAGAAGGAGCAGACGAAACAGCACCCCCTCTCCGACGGGCGGCTCAAGCCACAGGACGCCGACCAGCGGGACGTTCCCGGTGATCAGGAGCGGACCGGTCGCCTCTGTAGAGGCACAGGAACCTGACGAGCAGCCTGAAGCGTCAGAGCCTGGTGAGCCAGCTGTGGCATGGGAGCCTGCCGAGCCTACCGAGTCTTGAAAACCTGACGAGATAGCTGAGGCACCCTCTGTAGACTCGGCAGCAGACGCTTTACCCGCCAACCAAGCGTTCACACCCCGATGTACCGGCTGAGGCATCCTCGGTTGCTCCGGCGGCGGAACCCAGACCCAAGCAAGTTCAGGGAGGGAGTACATTTAACGCCTGGGGAAGGAACCAAAGGGAGTGACATAAATAGGGCAGGTAATCAAGAAGGTGATGAAGTCCAGGTGAGTGTCAATAAGCGCTGGGGCGCGTGACGATGGTGACAGGTGTGTGTAATAATCAGCAGTCTGGTGACCTAGAGGCCAGAGAGGGAGAATACGTGACAGTGGCCCCTCCCTGACGCATGGCTCCAACCGCAGGATGCCGACAACAGGGACCTAGAGGCCAGTGAGGGAGTATACGTGACAGTG
>NW_019943735.1:97533-100036 GCF_002910315.2 Salvelinus sp. IW2-2015 | reverse complement strand
TACGTGACAGTGGCCCCTCCCTGACGCATGGCTCCAACCGCAGGATGCCGACAACAGGGACCTAGAGGCCAGTGAGGGAGTATACGTGACAGTGGTGGTCCTCATTAGAGCCAGTTACATCATAGCGCTTGATCGTTTTTTGCGATTGCACTTGAAGAAAGTTCTTGAAAAAAAAATGTAATTACTTAGAGCTTTCACAACAAACAGAGTGCTATTGCATAGCATGCTGCCATCACTGTGCCGCTATGAGCAGGAAAGCATTACTTTGGAAACATTACAGCATGTAGATTGAGAGAGAACATTATGTCATAAATGCATTAGTTATGTACACTTAAACAAACGCGCACAAAGCATCCGGGATGTTTTAAATAGCAACGGCAAAGCGCCAGGGGTTCTACCTAACTAACGTCACATTTCCAAAGAGCTGATTAGAATATTTTGTGGAACTCTAGGTTCCTTATTAAATGGCATTCAAAACTCCTGACAGGATGCTGACGTGAGCATGGTGCATGTTTGCATATCTTACTATAAGTCACCACTTCCTGAGTCATAAATGACCAGAAATACAAACAGCACGTCCACAACAGGATAATGGTATTAGTGACTTGCTATGGCCCAGTAGACCTGTCTTAATTGCTTGTTACCCAATATGTAATACAGCAAGGCAGTGGGCTGGGCGCTTGGTTGCTTCTGTGATAAGAGTTACTGCTTGGTTCAGCAGGCCAATTCTGGCGTGCGTTGTGTGCGTGTGTGACTGAATGCAAAGAGTCTCTGGGTATTTGAGGGGCAGCTTGATGTTCCCCCTAGCCTGAGCCCAGATCTGTTTGTGCTGTCTTACCTTCTCCATGACAGCAGTTGCCAAGACAGCACGAGCAGATCTGGGATCAGGCTAGCCAGACCATGGGATTCCTGTGATAACTCTTTTATACTGGACCGATAGGGCTCTGATAGGGCACTATATAGGGAATAGGGCAGTGGTTTCCAACCAGGCCTACTAGGACCCCTGGGGGTACTTGGCCTATCCAGGGGGTACTTGTAAAGACTCATGAGACCATAAGCTTACTGGTAGAATGCACAAGAGGGGGTACTTCAGGGGTACTCTGGGCAGAGCAACATTCAGTTGGTGGTACAGTAACAAAAAAAGGTTGGGAACCACTGGAATAGGGTGCCATTTGGGACACACATCATATCCAGGAACACAAAGGTGGCTTTTCTGTCAGCTGACATATTGTCCTCCAGGGTCCAGTAATGTGGGTGTAGACCAGAAACCACATATCCAGAGGGAGAGGGAGAGGGGGAGGGGGAGAAGGACATAGAGAGAAAATGGGAGAGAGGGAGAGGGGGAGAGAGAGAGGGAGAGAGAGGGAGAGAATTGAGGGGCTTCCCTTCACACCTAGTCAGACTTTATTTCCAACATTTATTATGCTAATAATGCCATTGTTTAGGATAAAACGGGTATCAAGTGAGGCTGGTGGGACGAGCTATAGGAGGACTGGCTCGTTGTAATGGTTGCAACGGAAGAAAAAGAACAGAGTCCAACGKGGTTTCCATATGTTTGATACAGTTCTATTTATTACATTTCAGTCATTACAATGAGACCGTCCTCCTATAGCTCCTCCCACCAGCCTCCACTGATGGGTTTTGTTACATAGACGGCTTATGAACTAAAAGATGCTACCTTTGTTTTGTTTTTTCGCCTCTTGGAGATGGGCTACCTTCCTCTTTCCTCCATAGCTGCTGCTCAGATGGGTTGTTGTTACTGCTTTGTGTTTCCAGTCCTACTGTGGGCCCTAATGACATACTGCCCTCTGTTGGGCATCAAAGGTACTACAAGCAGAGAGGCCATTCCGGTCCCATTTCACTCCCCTACCTAATGTCGTCCGCCAGCCAGCTCTCTGGGGACGAGGTTACTGTGGGCTTTAACCCTCTGATCCCTGTAGATCTGAACGTTCTAATAGGTTATAGGCTATGTGGCTCTTCCACCTTACAGATCTTACAGAATGGATGGGCTGCCAGGCTCAGCTGTCTGTCCGCTGGCCAACAGATAGAGGGCATCAGGGTCACAGCTTGGTTGGGTCTGGCTTTATAGTTATAGTTCGTAAAAATAAAAAAAAGTATTGTTCACTGGTCCTGTTGATATCAGGCATCTGGTCACAGTTTGAATGGGTTTGGTTCAGCAGAGTTAAAAAGGTATATCAGCCCACAGATAGAGGACATCGCCAGGGTTACATCTGTCGTTCTCTAATGAAGCTGCTCTTCCAGTCCCACTGCTCCTACTATTGCCCAGACCTCACAGCACTTTCTCTATTCTAGCCCTGAGATCTATTCTAGCCCTGAGATCTATTCTAGCCCTGGGATCTATTCTAGCCCTGAGATATATTCTAGCCCTGAGATCTATTCTAGCCCTGGGATCTATTCTAGCCCTGAGATATATTCTAGCCCTGAGATATATTCTAGCCCTGAGATCTATTCTAGCCCTGAGATCTATTCTAGCCCTGAGATC
>NW_019943735.1:79854-95843 GCF_002910315.2 Salvelinus sp. IW2-2015 | reverse complement strand
CAATTTATTAGCCACATCTGCAGTCCCATGCCTCCTTGCAGCATGCCAAAGTTATGTTCACGCAGATGAGCAGGGACCCTGGGCATCTTTCTTTTGGTGTTTTTCAGAGTCAGTAGAAAGGCCTCTTTAGTATCCAAAGTTTTCAATAACTGTGACCTTAATTGCCTACCGTCTGTAAGCTGTTAGTGTCTTAACAACCATTCTACAAGTGCATGTTCATTAATTGTTTATGGTTCATTGAATGGGAAACAGTGTTTAAACCCCTTTACAATGAAGATCTGTGAAGTTATTTGGATTTTTACGATATTATGTTTGAAAGACAGGGTCCTGAAAAAGGGATGTTTCTTTTTTTTGCTGAGTTTAGTATTGTCCAACAGTCAAGGGAGTTGGGTAATAGTATTGTCCAACAGTAAGGGAGTTGGGTAACTGTAGACTAGTCTGTACTGACCAGGTATATATGGTATGGTGTTAAAGATTGTCTACTTAATTCCCCTGAACTAAGAGCGCACTGCTCTCTAACCTTAGACATAACAACCTGACATAACAACCTTTTCTACTTGAACTTGACTTGAGTTACTTGACTTAAGCTTTTGGTATGTGAATAGCTCTGTATTGGGAGGCGATGAGCGAAATTATTGTTGTTTTTTGGAGGGAAACTATATTTTAGGAGCTATATTTATTGACATTTTCTGTATATGGTTCTTGTGGTGGAGGATTGAATGACATAGACTCGTCCAGAGGAGTCTATAAACTGAATTCATCCAGCGTCATGGATTTGACATTTCAAAACTGCCACAATGTTGTTTGTATGTTGTGCTATATTCGGCTTTAGTATCCGAAAATTAATTAATTGAGAGCAATGTTATAGCTCATTTATAGCGACAAGATGGCCTTAGTCATTTCATCAATGTCCATACTGTGAGACGCCTAAGACAGCGCTACAGGGAGACAGGACGGACAGCTGATCGTCCTTGCAGTGGCAGACCACGTGTAACAACACCTGCACAGGATCAGTACATCCGAACATCACACCTGCGGGACAGGTACAGGATGGCAACAACAACTGCCCGAGTTACACCAGGAACGCACAATCCCTCCATCAGTGCTCAGACTGTCCGCAATAGGCTGAGAGAGGCTGGACTGATGGCTTGTAGGCTTGTTGTAAGGCAGGTCCTCACCAGAAATCACCGGCAACAACGTCGCCTATGGGCACAAACCCACCGTCGCTGGACCAGACAGGACTGGCAAAAAGTGCTCTTCACTGACGAGTTGCGGTTTTGTCTCACCAGGGGTGATGGTCGGATTCGCGTTTATCGTCAAAGGAATGAGCGTTACACCAAGGCCTGTACTCTGGAGCGGGATCGATTTGAAGGTGGAGGGTCCGTCATGGACTGGGGCAGTGTGTCACAGCATCATCGGACTGAGCTTGTTGTCATTGCAGGCAATCTCAATGCTGTGCGTTACAGGGAAGACATCCTCCTCCCTCATGTGGTACCCTACCTGCAGGCTCATCCTGACATGACCTTCCAACATGACAATGCCACCAGCCATCCTGCTCGTTCTGTGCATGATTTCCTGCAAGACAGGAATGTCAGTGTTCTGCCATGGCCAGCGAAGAGCCCGGATCTCATTCCCATTGAGGACGTCTGGGGACCTGTTGGATTGGAGTGTGAGGGAAGGGCCATTCCCTCCAGTAATGTCCGGGAACTTGCAGGTGCCTTGGAGGAAGAGTGGGGTAACATCTCACAGCAAGAACTGGCAAATCTGGTGCAGTCCATGAGGAGGAGATGCACTGCAGTACTTAATGCAGCTGGTGGCCACACCAGATACTGACTGTTACTTTTGATTTTGACCCCCCGTTTGTTCAGGGATACATTATTCCATTTATGTTAGTCACATGTCTGTGAAACTTGTTTAGTTTATGTCTCAGTTGTTGAATCTTGTTATGTTCATACAAATATTTACACATGTTAAGTTTGCTGAAAATAAACGCAGTTGACAGTGAGAGGACATTTCTTTTTTTGCTGAGTTTATTACTCAACTCCCTGTACTGTTGGACAATACTATTACCTAACTTTCTGTCCTGTTGGACAATACTATTACCTAACTGCCTGTAATGTTGGACAATATTATTACCCACTTCCATTTACTGTTGGACAACACTATTACCCAACTCCCTTTACTGTTGGACAATACTATTACCCAACTCCCTTTACTGTTGGACAATACTATTAACCAACTCCCTGTATTGGTACCTTTATGCGTGTGAGTAAAATATTACTGTCAGATTTGGAATTAATAGATTGTAGATGTGTATTACAACTGGTTTAGTTGGAAAACACCATATATCCATTGTTTAGATGGAATGGAATGTTCCTATCCTGTACGTTTAACATACACTACCATTCAAAAGTTTGGGGTCACATCGAAATTTCCTTGTTCTTGAAAGAAAAGCAAAACATTTTGTCCATTAAAATAACATCAAATTGATTAGAAATACAGTGTAGACATTGTTAATGTTGTAAATGACTATTGTAGCTGGAAACGGAAGATTTTTTATGGAATATCTACATAGGCGTACAGAGGCCCATTATCAGCAACCATCTCTCCTGTGTTCCAATGGCACGTTGTAGTAGCTAATACAAGTTTATAATTTTAAAAGGCTAATTGATCATTAGAAAACAATTTTGTAATTATGTTAGCATAGATGAAAACTGATCAATAAAACTTGCCTTCTTTAGACTAGTTGAGTATCTGGAGCATCAACATTTGTGGGTTCGATTACAGTCTCAAAATGGCTAGAAACAAATAACTTTCTTCTGAAACTCGTCAGTCTATTCTTGTTCTGAGAAATATTCCATGCTATTCCATGCGAGAAATTGCCAAGAAACTGAAGATCCCGTACAACGCTGTGTACTATTCCCTTCACAGAACAGCGGAAACTGGCTCAGAATAGAACGAGGAGTGGGAGGCCCCGGTGCACAACTGAGCAAGGGGACAAGTACATTAGAGTGTCTAGTTTGAGAAACAGACACCTCACAAGTCCTAAACTGGCAGCTTCATTAAATAGTACCTGCAAAACACAAGTCTCAACGTTAACAGTGAAGAGGCGACTTCGGGATGCTGGCCTTCTACGAAGAGTTGCAAAGAAAAAGCCATATCTCAGACTGGCTAATAAAAAGAAAAGATTAAGATGGGCAAAATAACACAGACACTGGACAGAGGAACTCTGTCGGAGATTATGTCCTCCTGTAGGTCATAATGCCAGAAGACCTGCTGGAATAGTGCCTCAGTGACCTTGACAGCGACCTTGGGAGCAGTAGGGAGACCAGGGAGAGGGATAAAATGACAGGATTTACTAAATCTATCCACAACCACCAAAATGGTGGTGAACCCGTCAGAGGAGGGGAGATCAGTGACAAAGTCAATGGATAGATGAGACTGGGGACGCTGAGGCACGGGAAGGGGGAGGAGTTTCCCTGCTGGAGTGTGCTGGGGGGATCTGGTCTGACCACATACGGAGCAGGAGTAGCGACCAGCCCCGTCGCGGACCAGGATGTCTTGCTCCCAGACAGGCTAAACAACTTTTTTGCCCGCTTTGAGGACAATACAGAGCCACTGACACAGCCCCCTACCAAAACCTGCGGGCTCTCCTTCACTGCAGCCGAGGTGAGTAAAACATTTAAACGTGTTAACCCTCGCAAGGCTGCAGGCCCAGACGGCATTCCCAGCCGGTCCTCAGAGCATGCGCAGACCAGCTGGCTGGTGTGTTTACGGACATATTCAATCAATCCTTATCCCAGTCTGCTGTTCCCACATGCTTCAAGAGGGCCACCATTGTTCCTGTTCCCAAGAAAGCTAAGGTAACTGAGCTAAACGACTACCGCCGTAGCACTCACTTCCGTCATCATGAAGTGCTTTGAGAGACTAGTCAAGGACCATATCACCTCCACCCTACCGGACACCTAGACCCACTCCAATTTGCTTACCGACCCAATAGGTCCACAGACGAGCCAATCGCAACCACACTGCACACTGCCCTAACCCATCTGGACAAGAGGAATACCCATGTGAGAATGCTGTTCATCGATTACAGCTCAGCATTTACACCCATAGTACCCTCCAAACTCGTCATCAAGCTCGAGACCTGGGTCTCGACCCGCCCTTTGCAACTGGGTCCTGGACTTCCTGACGGGCCCGCCCAGGTGGTGAGGGTAGGTAACAACATCTCCACCCGGCTGATCCTCAACACTGGGGCCCCACAAGGGTGCGTTCTGAGCCCTCTCCTGTACTCCTGTTCACCCACGACTGCGTGGCCATGCACGCCTCCAACTCAATCATCAAGTTTGCGGATGACACTACAGTGGTAGGCTTGATTACCAACAACGACGAGACGCGCTACAGGGAGGAGGTGAGGGCCTCGGAGTGTGGTGTCAGGAAAAATAACCTCACACTCAACGTCAACAAAACAAAGGAGATGATTGTGGACTTCAGGAAACAGCAGAGGGAGCACCCCCTATCCACATCGACGGGTCAGTAGTGGAGAAGGTGGAAAGTTTTAAGTTCTCGGTGTACACATCACGGACAAACTGAATTGGTCCACACACAGACAGCGTTGTGAAGAAGGCGCAGCAGCGCCTCTTCAACCTCAGGAGGCTGAAGAAATTCGGTTGTCACCAAAAGCACTCACAAACTTCTACAGATGCAAATCGAGAGCATCTGTCGGGCTGTATCACCGCCTGGTACGGCAACTGCTCCGCCCACAACCGTTAAGGCTCTCCAGAGGGTAGTGAGGTCTGCAGAACGCATCACCGGGGGCAAACTACCTGCCCCCAGGACACCTACACCACCCGATGTCACAGGAAGGCCATAAAGATCATCAAGGACAACAACCACCAAGCCACTGCCTGTTCACCCCGCTATAATCCAGAACGAGGTCAGTACAGGTGCATCAAAGCAGGGACGAGAGACTGAAAAACAGCTTCTATCTCAAGGCCACAGACTGTTAAACAGCCACCACTAACATTTAGCGGCCGCTGCAACATACTGACTCAACTCCAGCCACTTTAAAATGGGAATTGATGGAAATTATGTAAAAATGTACCACTAGCCACTTTAAACAATGCCACTTAATATAATGTTTACATACCCTACATTACCCATCTCATATGTATATACTGTACTCTATATCATCTACTGCATCTTGCCATCTTTATGTAATACATGTACACTAGCCACTTTAAACTATGCACATTTATGTTTACATAACCCTACAGTACTCATCTCATATGTATATACCGTACTCTATACCATCTACTGCATCTTGCCATGCCGTTCTGTACCACCACTCATTCATATATCTTTATGTACATATTCTTTATCCCTTTACACTTGTGTGTGTGTATAAGGTAGTAGTTGTGGAATTGTTAGGTTAGATTACTTGTTGGTTATTACTGCATTGTCGGAACTAGAAGCACAAGCATTTCACTACACTCGCATTAACATCTGCTAACCATGTGTATGTGACTAATAAAATTTTATTTGATTTGATTTTATTTGATTTGACTAACGTCCTGCGCCAAGGTAGGCCACCAATACTTCTCTGAGATAGATTAGGTAGTGTGAGAAATACCTGGATGTCCAGCGGCGATACCTGTGTGCGCCCAGCAGCCGACCCCTTATCCCCGTGGGAACACTCAGGAGGACAGGTAGTGGGTGCGGGCTCCCTCTCCAGAGCCTGGTGGATGTCCACATTTATGTCCCAGACCACAGGAGCTATGACTTGAGAGGAAGGGATTATGGGTGCATTCTGGACCTTCTCCCGAAACGTAGAGATGGGACAGGGCATCGAAGTTGTTGTTTTTTAACCTGGGCGATAGGTCAGCGTGAAGTCAAATCTTGTAAAGAACAGGGCCCACCTTGCTTGGCACGGATTCAGCCTCCTCGCTGTCCATATGTACTCCAGGTTCCGATGGTCGGTGAGGATGACGAATGGATCCTTGGCGCCCTCCAGCCAATGTCTACACTCCTCTAATGCCAACTTCACTACCAGGAGTTCTCGATCACCAAGGAGGCGTTCCAGGACTACTCGGACGTGAGCGATGTGATGCTCCAAGGTAGCCGAGTAGACCAGGATGTCGTCGATATACACGACCCCCTGGTATCTTAGCATGTCCCGGAACACCTCGTTGACGAATGCCGGGAACACTGACAGAGCATTGGCTAAGCCAAATGGCATCACCAAGTACTCGTAGTGACCAGACATCGTGCTAAAAGCTGTCTTCCATTCATCCCCCTCCTGGATGTGAATGAGATTGTATGCACTCCAAAGGTCCTCCGGCGTTCACGTGCCCAGTCTGTGATTCTCATCCTCAACCATGAGATGGTTGGGTTGTGGCATTGAAGCCAAGGGAGGCCGAGGATGGTATTGTTGGTGCACTGGTGATGAAAAAGGGGGTGTTCTACTGATGGATGGACTCCACAGTAAGGGTGAGTGGTTTGGTGATGTGTGTGATGATCCCAGAACCTAATGGACGATTATCAAGGGCTTGAACCGGGAAAGGAGAGGAGAGCTGAGCTGGTATGAGGTGATGTTGAGAGAGGAGGCAAGGGTCTGGTCAATAAAGTTCCCCGCAGCACCGGAATCCACTAATGCTGTAGACCACAGGTGTCAAACTCATTCCACGGGGGGCCGAGTGTCTGCGGGTTTTCGCTCCTCCCTTGTACTTGATTGATGAATTAACATCACTAATTAGTTAGGAACTCCCCACACCTGGTTGTCTAGGGCTTTATTGAAAGGAAAAACCAAAAACCTGCAGACACTAGGCCCTCCGTGGAATGAGTTTGACACCCCTGCTGTAGACAGTACATGAGGGACAGTCAACTAGAGCGATCATCACCAAAAAGGGTTTGGCAGAAAGTGATGAAGAGGGGATACTCACACCTGCCCCTGGAGTTGGAAGATCACGTGACCGTCCCTCTGCTCTAGTTGATCCCGAGGTGGGACGTATCGGGCACTGCTGGGGCTGATGCCCTCCTTGACCACAATAGAGACCGAGCCACAGCTGTCTCTGTCTGCGTCGCAGGGAGGCGCGTGACCCCTACCTCCATGGGTTCAGGCTCTGATCCAAAGTGTTCACTGAGGGAGGGAGAGAAGTGATGAGAGTGCCGACACTCCAGAAGAAGGTTATCCAGACGGATGGCCATCGCGATGAGTGCGTCCAAGGAGAGGTTGTTGTCTCGACAGGCCAGTTCCGTCTAAACCTCTTGTGCAGTCCTCTTCTGAATAGCTTACGAAGTGCCGGCTCATTCCATCCACTACCGGAAGGTGAGCAGCAGCAGTCTGGTCATCCTGCCGTAGTTGGAGTAGACGCTCACCCCCCTCTCTGCCCTCCAGTGGATTATTGAAGACTTCTCTGAACTGAGCCATGAACCCCTCATACGAATCCAGCTCCTCCTCTCCTTGGCCCATTCCAACGCCCGCCCAGTCAGCAGAGAAATAACCGTGGCAACCTTGGATCTCTCGTGGTAGGAGCTCCCCTCTGGTGCGCAAAGTAGAGGGAGCACTGTAGTAGAAAGCCATGGCATTTAGATTGGGGTGCCGTCATATTTATCCGGGAAGGACAAATGGGCATCGCTGACCTGGGCAGGTTGATGAATGGGCTGGTGTGCCGGCTCGCTAGGTCGACTGGTGGTAGAGTATCCTCTGCTAGTTGAAGGCAACGCCTCTCAGGTATGTTCAAGATGTTGAACACTGCAAAGAACCTGTGTCTGTCCATCCATCTGTCTGTCTGTTGCACTGGATGACTTGATTTCTTCTTTGTCCTCTCAGAGGAGGTCAAAACGCTGCTAGCCAGGGTGTATCCCAAAAAAAAACACATACATACAGAGGGGTGGTACAGTAATTTCCTGACTAAACAAGTCTGAACCATAGTTTACAACTGAAGGGCGGGGCCAGTAGAACCATCTGACTCACTTCCCTTCAGATAGCAGCTGCCAAAAGGGGAAAATCCCCTCTCTTTTACCCCTCTTTCCCAAACGGTGGTTTTCCGAAGGTTTCAGATATACACAACAGTTGAAGTCGGAAGTTTACATACACCATAGCCAACTACATTTCAACTCAGTTTTTCACAATTCCTGACATTTAATCCTAGTAATAATTGCCTGTCTTAGCTCAATTATGATCACCACTTTATTTTAAGAATGTGAAATGTCAGAATAATAGTAGAGAGAATTATTTATTTCAGCTTATATTTATTTCATCACATTCCCAGTGGGTCAGAAGTTTACATACACTCAATTAGTATTTGGTAGCATTGCCTTTAAATTGTTTAATTTGGGTCAAACGTTTCGTGGTAGCCTTCCACAAGCTTCCCACAATAAGTTGGGTGAATTTTGGCCCATTCCTCCTGACAGAGCTGGTGTAACTGGGTCAGGTTTGTTGGCCTCCTTGCTCGCACACGCATTTTCAGTTCTGCCCACACATTTTCTATAGGATTGAGGTCAGGGCTTTGTGATAGCCACTCCAATACCTTGACTTTGTTGTCCTTATCCATTTTGAAACAACTTTGGAGATATGCTTGGGGTCGTTGTCCATTTGGAAGACCCATTTGCGACCAAGCTTTAACTTCCTGACTGATGTCTTGAGATGTTGCTTCAATATATCGACATAATTTTCCTGCTTCATGATGCCATATATTTTGTGAAGTGCACCAGTCCCTCCTGCAGTAAAGCACCCCCACAACATGATGCTGCCACCCCCGTGCTTCACGGTTGGGATGGTGTTCTTCGGCTTGCAAGCGTCCCCTTTTTCCTCCAAACATAACGATGGTCATTATGGCCAAACAGTTCTATTTTTGTTTCATCAGACCAAAGGACATTTCTCAAAAAATTACAATCTTTGTCCCCATGTGCAGTTGCAAACCGTAGTCTGGCTTTTTTTATGGCGGTTTTGGAGCAGTGGCTTCTTCCTTGCTCAGCGGCCTTTCAGGTTATGTCGATATAGGACTCGTTTTACTGTGGAAACAGATACTTTTGTACATGTTTCCTCCAGCATCTTCACAAGGTGCTTTGCTGTTGTTCTGGGATTGATTTGCACTTATCGCACCAAAGTACGTTCATCTCTAGGAGACATAACGCGTCTCCTTCCTGAGTGGTATGACAGCTGCGTGGTCCCATGGTGTTTATACTTGCATACTATTGTTTGTACAGTTGAACGTGATACCTTCAGGCATTTGGAAATTGCTCCAAAGGATGAACCAGACTTGTGGAGGTCTACATTTTATTTCTGAGGTCTTGGCTGATTTGTTTTGATTTTCCCATGATGTCAAGCAATGAGGCACTGGGTTTGAAGGTAGACCTTGAAATACATCCACAGGTACACCTCCAATTGACTCAAATTATGTCAATTAGCCTGTCATAAGCTTCTAAAGCCAAGCTTCTAAAGCCATGACATTACTTTCTGGAATTTTCCAAGCTGTTTAAAGGCACAGTCAACTTAGTGTATGTTAACTTCTGACCCACTGGAATTGTAATACAGTGAATTAAAAGTGAAATAATCTGTCTGTAAACAATTGTTGGAAAAATGACTTGTGTCATGTACAAAGTAGATGTCCTAACCGACTTGCCAAAACTATAGTTTGTTAACAAGACATTTGTGGAGTGGTTGAAAAACGAGTTTTAATGACTCCAACCTAAGTGTATGTAAACTTCCAACTTCAACTGTACATTACCAAAAGTATGTGGACACTTGCTCGTCAAACATCTCATTCCAAAATTATGGGCATTAATATGGACTTGGTCCCTCTTTTGCTGCTATAACAGCCTCCACTCTTCTGGGAAGGCTTTCCACTAGACGTTGGAACATTGCTGCTATAACAGCCTCCACTCTTCTGGGAAGGCTTTCCACTAGACGTTGGAACATTGCTGCGGTGACTTGATTCCATTCAACCACAAGAGCATTAGTGAGGTCAGGCACTGATGTAGGGCAATTAGGCCTGGCTCGCAGTCGGCGTTCCAATTCTTCCAATTCTTCAAAGATGTTCGATGGGGTTGAGGTCAGGGCTCTGTGCAGGCCAGTTAAGTTCTTCCACACCAATGTCGACAAACAATTTCTGTATGGACCTCGCTTTGTGCACGGGGGCATTGTCATGCTGAAACAGGAAAGGGCCTTCCCCAAAACTGTTGCCACAAAGTTGGAAACACAGAATCATCTAGAATGTCATTTCCCTTCACTGGTACTAAGGGGCCTAAGCCTGAAACATGCAAAACAGCCCCAGACCATTATTCCTCCTCCACCAAACTTTACAGTTGGCACTATGCATTGGGGCAGGTAGAGTTCTCCTGGTATCCCCCAAACACCCAGATTCATCCGTCAGACTGAAGCGTAATTCATCACTCCAGAGAGCACGTATCCACTGCTCCAGAGTCCAATGGCGGCGAGAACTTTATACCACTCCAGTTGACACTTGGCATTGCGCATGGTGATCTTAGGCTGGTGTGCGGCTGCTCAACCACGGAAACCCTTTTCATGAATCTCCCGACAAACAGTTATTGTCCTGACGTTGCTTCCAGAGGCAGTTTGGAACTCGGTAGTGAGTGTTGCAACCTTGGACAGACGATTTTAACGCGTATCGCGCTTCAGCACTCGGTCCTGTTCTGTGAGCTTGTGTGGCCTACCACTTTGCGGCTGAGCTGTTGTTGCTCCTAGACGTTTCCACTTATCAATAACATCACTTACAGTTGACCGGGGCAGCTCTAGCAGGGCATCCATTTGAGGAACTGACTTGTTGGAAAGGTGGCATCCTATGATGGTGCCACGTTAAAAGTCACTGAGCTCTTCAGTAACGCCATTCTAATGCCAATGTTTGTCGATGGAGATTGCATGTGCTGTGTGCTCGATTTTATACACCTGTCAGCAACGGGTGTGGCTAAAATAGCCGAATCCACTAATTTGAAGGGGTGTCCACATACTTTTGCATATATAGTGTATCATACGCTTCCAGAGAGAACTCTAAGCAGTAAAGGAGTCTTCTGAAGCATTGGTTTTCATCAATTCAGACACTTCAGACACACTCAAGGAGCAATAGAATAGTAGAACACAAAATAACAATAATAATAAAAAAAGGAAAGAAAACGACATCTCTTTAAAATGTTATGAAGGCATCGTCCCACAAAAAAATTGTTAAATAACCAATAGTGTAATAATATTTGGAGCAATCAATACCATATATGCTCTCTCTCTCTCTCTCTCTCTCTCTCTCTCTCTCTCTCTCTCTCTCTCTCTCTCTCTCTCTCTCTCTCTCTCACCCCCTCTTGCCCCGCTCCCGGTGGCTCTTTCCCGCACCTCTAACACACCTGCATAAATATGGTCACCATTATTATATACCCGGACGTAATTAGTGAGATTTAACTGCCGCGGCGAGAGAATAAATTAACCACAGGAACCTGTCACGCTGCCTAACCCAGGATCTAGAGAGCAGAGCGCGGGTAGACTACAGACAGAGGTCACCCATCTGCCTTCCTTTACCATGGCACTTCAGTTCAATACGCCTGCCTAGTCTGCTATTCAGAAATAACCAAGACTACTAGCGATGCATTAGTAACTGTCTAACTGTCTTGAATATTAAGACACAGCTAACTGTCTCACTGGTCTAATATTAAGAACACAGCTAACTGTCTCACTGTCTGTATATGTTAAGAACACGCTAACTGTTCTTCACTGTCTGATTATAAAGAACACAGCTAACTGTCTCACTGTCTGATATTAAAGAACACAGCTAACTGTCTCACTGTCTGATATTAAAAGAACACAGCTAACCTGTCTCACTGGTCTGATTTAAGAAACACAGCTAACTGTGCTCACTTCTTTTTAGCATAGCTAACTGTCTCATCCTATTAGAACACAGCTAACTGTCTCACTGTCTGATATTAGAACAACAGCTAAACTTTTGTCTCAATGTCTGTTTAAGAAAGCACGTCCATGTCTGTACACTAACTGTCTCACTGTTGATCATTAGAACAACGGCTAATGTAAGTCATGGCACTCTGTCTACGTCTGAATTAAATAGCACACAGCGTAACTGTCTCATTCACTGTCTGAATATTAAGAAGAAACACGCTGAATGCCACTGTCTGATGATTAATGAACACAGCTTAACTGTCTCACTGGTTGATATTAGAACACAGCTAGACTGTCTCACTGTCTGATTGTAAGAACAACCATGCTCAACTGTCTGCATAAGAACACTGTCTCACGTCTGATATTAAGACGGCAGTACTAACTGTCTCACTGTCTGATGTTAAGACACGTTACGTATCACTGTCTGATATTAAGAAGACAGCTAACTGGTCTCACTTGTCTGATATTAAGAACACGAAGCTAAGCTGTCTGAGTCTGATTTGTAGAACACGGCCTTAACTGTCTGCACTGTCTGATATTATAGACACGATACTGATTGCTGATAGAGTACTTGTTCTCACATTCATGATATTGACAGCTAACTGTACTCATGTTATATTAGGATACCCACTGATCTCTTGGTTATGCAACACCACAGCTAACTGTCCTTGTCCTGATAATAGGTATAGTCTCACTGTGTATTAAGAAAGCACAGCACTTGAGTTATCAGTCTAAGTGTATATTGTAACAGAGGCTTACTGTTGTTTTATAGGTATTGTTTAGTCCTGTTTATTATCAGAGAAGAGCCAGCGTATACTGATCGATCACTGTCTGATAATTAAGAAGGCGACAGCCTACACTGTCTCAATAACACCAGTATAAGGGGTGACTGTCCATCACTGTCTAGTTGTATATGTATATTATGTACTGGTCCTCTATGATGGATTTAGCAGTGGTACGCGCCATGTAAACTGTACTCCACTGTTTTAGATCATAATGTGTTGATGTCTCACTGTCTGATATTAAGAACACAGCTAAACTCGTCTCAACTGATACTAATATTAAGACACAGAATATGTTCTCACTGTTCTGATATTAGAACACAGAGTTGATATCCATGTCTGATGGATAATGCAATCACAGATACTCAGATCTCATTGTGGCACGTGTTATGTCTTAGGTAGCAGAGAGAGTGTACTCATGTCCTGATAGGAGACAGCGTAACTGGCTCTTCATGTATTAACCCATACGAAACGGGCGAGAGAGCGAGATGAGCTATTGATTATATTTTAAGACATCAGCTAACTGTCTCACTGTCCTGATATGTAAGAAAAGCTACTGTCCACTGCTTGTGTTTAAGCGCTAAGTCTTGACTGTCTGTGATATTAGAACACAGCTAACTTTCTCACTGTCTGATATTAGCAGCACTGTATTCTGAATTTAGAACTGTTCCCTGTCTGATATTAAGAACGGTAGTTACTGTCTGATATTAAGAACAAGCATAACTGTCTCACTGTCTGATAATAAGAACAGCTAACTGTCTCACTGTCTGATATTAAGAACACAGCTAAACTGTTCTCACTGTCTGATATTAAGAACACAGCTTAACTGTCTCACTGTCTGATTTAAAGAACCAGCTAACTGTTATGTATAGATATTAAGACACAGCTAACTGTTCCTCACTGTCTTATAATAGAACACAGCTAACTGTCTCAACTGTCTGAATATTAATGAACAAGCTAAACTGTACTCACTGTCTGATATTAAGAACAAGTACTTGATCTCATGCTTCTGATATTGACTTAATCTTCTCACTGTTCTGATTTGAACACTAACTGTCTCACTTGTCTGATATTAAGACCACTAATGTCCATACTAGTCTGATTACTTAAGAACACGTAACGTCTCATGTCTAATATAAGACACAGTACTGTCTCAGCTGTCTGATATTAAGAACCACGCTAACTGTCTCCTGTCTGAACACGTACTGTCTCTGGCTGAATAAGACACGCTAACTGTCTCACTGTACTAGAGAGTACTGTCTCATGTCGATTTTAAAACACACTAACGCTGTCTATATAGACAGCCCTCGTCTCAACTGTCTGATATTATAAGAACAACAGCTAACACTGGTCTCACTGTCGATATTAAGACACAGCTAACTGTCTCACTGTCTGCATATTAAGAACACAGGCTACTGTCTCACTGATCTGATATTAAGAATCACAGCTAACTGTCTACACTGTCTGAATATTAAAGAACACAGCTTAACTGTCTCACTGTCTGATATTAAAACAGCTAACTTCGCAACTGTCTGATTTTAAGAACACAGACTGTGTCTTGTCTGATATTCATATACTCTAGGCGGAAGAGACTGATGTGTCAGTATGTCTGTGTAACTGTGGTTTTTTGGCATCACTAGTCTTAACTTACGAATTACATGCAGTAAGGCTTAATACAACCCCCCACTCAATGACTATATTGCCTATGGTCTGATGTCATATCTCTTTCCTGGTTTGACTTTGGACAGTGCATCTGGTACAGCACGGAGTGGCAATTGGGAAACTGGAACGCAACTGTGTTTGTGGTGCGCCAGCCATTAGGCTGGTTGCACTGTGGCTATGGCCCACTTCATAGATAGTACGCCACTCTAGACCATATATAATAGATGCATCGCGGTTTCAAGTTTTGTTGAGGTCTCCATTCGTCTTATCATAGTCCTGACCATGTGGTATTTGGTTACAGATTGAAATCCCCCACAACAACAAGCCATATAAACATTAATACCAGCCATAGTCAAGCCATAATTAAATACCAGCCATAGTCAAGATCCAGCCATAGTCTACATACCAGCCATAGTCCAAGCCATTCCAGCCATAGTCAAGCCATCAACATACCAGCCATAGTCAAGCCAATACAACATAATAGTCAAGCCATTCGACTAGTCCAAGCCATACAACATACCAGCATAGTCAACCATACAACATACCAGCAATAGTCAAGCCAATACAAACATACAGCCATAGTCAAGCCAACAACATCCAGCCATAGTCAAGCCATACAACATACAGCCATAGTCAGTACATACCAGCCATGTCGCCATACAACATACCAGCCTAGTCAAGCCATACAACAAACCAGCCATATCCAAGCCATACAACATACCAGCCATAGTCAAGCCATACAACATACCAGCCATAGTCAGCATACAACATACCCAGCAATGAGTCAAGCCATATACATACCAGCCATAGTGCAAGCCATACAACATACCAGCCATAGTCAAGCCATACAACATACAGCCATAGTCAACGCCATACAACATTTACCAGCCATTAGTCAAGCCTAGCAAATACCAGCCATAGTCCAAGCCATACAACATACAGCATAGTCAGCCATAACAACATACCAAGCCATAGTCAAGCTAAACAACAGACAGACACACCCTCTTGCTGTCTAGAATGACATACAAGTGTCAGTTAAATGGTTCCATTTACTACAACAAACAGATCCTTGGTGAATAGTGCTATTTTTCAAGACTGGATTGGCAAACGTTTGAAACAGGTAAATAGCCTGTTATACTGTCCATGATTAGTAACGACTAAACCAGATCAATAACACACAGAGACATGTTATTCACAACGCACACAACACACACAAACACACACACACACATGCACACGCACGCACAAATTATGCAGTCGCACGCACACGCATCACACGCAATGCACAACACACACACACACACACACACACACACACACACACACACACACACACACACACACAGCCGTGAATCACACACTCACACACAGCACATGATTCACACACACACAGCACACACACACCACACACACACACACACACCAACAAAAACCATTGACAACAGAGTACAATGTCAGTTTTGGGGCTGTAACTCCCTGCACCACAAAGCAATAAAAGCATGGTAGCGGACATGTTTAAACCTGTTATTTAATACAGCTTTTCAAATAAAGAAAAGTGCAATCCTATTCTATATGCCTTCTATTTTTTACCTCCTCCCCCTCCTCCCTCTCCTCCCCCCTCCCTCCTCTCCCTCCCACGCTACCGC
>NW_019943735.1:71736-79763 GCF_002910315.2 Salvelinus sp. IW2-2015 | reverse complement strand
TGTGTGTACGGTCCTCTCGCTCGTTTTGCACGGGTCCACACCTCTCCGCTGCTCGTGCCTCGTTTTCTCTCTATACCTTGCGTTTTTTCCTTCGTTTTCTGTGGTTGTCCTTCTCCTCCCTCCCCTCCTCGCCTCGTCGGGTCCTCGTGGGTTTGTCGTGGGTTGTCTCCCATCCCTCCCTCCTCTCTCCTCTCTCCTCCTTGTTCACTAGGAAGTGATGATGGTGATTCATGGTTTTCTAAAAATATCTCAATATCCTCAGACAGTACAGTACTAATGTAACCTCCAAACTGACTACCTCTCAATATCCTCAGACAGTACAGTACTAATGTAACCTCCAAACTGACTACCTCTCAATATCCTCATGCAGGCTCCTTGAAGAATCTAAAATGATTTGTTTAACACTTTTTTAGTTACTACCTGATTCCATATGTGTAATTTCATAGTTCTGCTTATTTTGCAGAGTTCTCTTCAAATGACGTACTCTGTCACCATCAAACTTTGGTGGGGGGAGAGTACGGCACTGGCAACGTCAGAGTTGTGGGTTTGATTCCCGCACGGACCAGATATAGAGTTGATAATATCAGAGAGCTGATGATGCATCACCACGTTCAACACAACACAGCAACCAGAAATTACAGGGTATCATAAAGCATATTGTGGTTAAGCCATACCGTCATAAGGAGGATCCCATTTACATCATAGGCCATTCGAGATAAGCCTCACATCCCAATGTGATTATCTGTGATCGGTCTCTGTGCTTACTGGGATAGCAGAAAGAGAGAGACAGAGAGAGAAACAAAAGCTTTATAATATTGTCCACTGCGTGTTTAAATGTTATATTCAACCATAGCTGTGGGCCGTAACAATCTCATGTAGCATGCTTTGCTCCACATTGGAGTTGGAGCCCTCAGTTCAGCCAGCTAGGGCCTATGATCCAGGATCACTCAGTCTGGTGCCCTGGCCTATAGCTTTTGTGATCACATTAAATTAAACTCCTTTCCACTCCTTGTCATACAAAACATTGTGACACGGTGTACAAGGAGTGGAATGTTAGTACAAAACAGGTCTTTTGGTTGATAACAAATCATCAGTTTTG
This sequence comes from Salvelinus sp. IW2-2015, assembly GCF_002910315.2. Classification (NCBI taxonomy): domain Eukaryota; kingdom Metazoa; phylum Chordata; class Actinopteri; order Salmoniformes; family Salmonidae; genus Salvelinus; species Salvelinus sp. IW2-2015. The sequence goes on along the minus strand of NW_019943735.1, from coordinate 78,664 downwards.
GTGCTTAATCGTAACATGGCATGTCTGGTTTTAAACTGGCTTGTTAAATGTAAGCAAACTTGTGCCTTGTTGTTTTCTAGAAGGCGTTAGGGTGGTTAGATACGCCAAACTCCCTTCCTGTCCCCCCCCCCCCCTCTCTCTGGGTGCAGTGGCTCTCCACTTCAGAAGCCCTCAGCTGAGCTGTACTTTGTGGTCGATGGTTTGTTGATCTAGTGGTTCACTGTGCGGACGTTGCAACACACCGCAGGGCATCTAGTGTTTGATTTGGAGAGTGTGTTGTCCCTCCCCAGCGTCCAGGTCCATTACCCAGGCCTTCCTGAGCAGGATGTGTCGTCGAGGTTTTCTGAGAAAAGTTGTTGTTTTTATACCCAAAGCTTAGGGTTGGTGTACTGACATCATTTTTCACCTTACTGACAAAACATATGAGGGGAGGCTAGTCCAACTCCAGGGCAATGTGGGAATGCCACATTGCAGGGCATTCCCACATTCCCACATTGCAATGTGGCATTCCAGGGAATGCCACATTGCATTCTTGTTCTGCGTTCTCCCATCCTTTTAAAGATGATCTTTCAAGGACACCTGATAGAGCATACCGTCTAGTATGGGAGAACGCAGAGCGTTAGAGGTCGACGTGACCTCTAACCTAAACAGGAAACTGCATCATCACACAGTTAACAAAGCTAGCTTTTATGCTAGCTAGCTACGTCTGTTTATGTAGCCAATGTAGCAGTGTGAGCAACTAGTACTAGCAATTCAGTGAACAACTTTCCCAGAATGGAAATATTTAACACAAATAACAAGTAAACAAGTAACATAATCAATTTTCTCAGGACCTGTTTGTAAATTAAGCTGACGCCGACCATCATTTTTACGCAGAGTCCTCCTCTCACAAATTGCTTGGTGTGCTGCTGCATCGTTGTGGACGTATGGCAGGTAAGTTTCATGCATTGTACAGAGGCTGAAAATAAATCCCCCCCAAAAATAACAATAGCGAAATAAACTATTTTGCCTTCTGTTTAAGAATGATAAATAGACAGAATTTTGTTGTTTCACTGTGAGGCTAATATTCCATTGCATTAGGAGTGCTGGAGTTTTATTTCCAATGAGCAGGGTTTGCATTGTGATAAATAGTGATACATTCACTATAAACTATAACACCCATGCATATTATTAAATGACACTGATGTTCAAGATAGCTTGGTTATATATTCACTTCAATGCTGTGCATTTGTTACACCCTGATATGTTTCACCTGTCTTTGTGCTTGTCTCCACCCCCCTCCAGGTGTCGCCCGTTTTCCCCATTATCCCCTGTGTGTTATGCTGGTGAATGAGGACCCAAAAGCGACGTAATAGAAACAGAGTCTTTATTCCAGTCTTAAACAAACAATGATTCTCCTGGATATTATCAAAGGTAAATCCAAAACAGGAAACTGAAATCCTCTCGTCAGTAGAGAGGAACGACTGGAGACGCGACCACAGACTGCAGGTCGCTTCAGGAAGGCACAGGCCGTAGCTGACATAGACACCTGCTCACACGCAGCATCTGAAGAAGGCAAAAACACGAGCAGGGCGGAACAAGGACACAGAACAGCAAACATCAAACAAGAATCCGACCAAGGACAGAAGCGGAAACAGAGGGAGAAATAGGGACTCTAATCAGAGGGCAAAATAGGGGACAGGTTGTGAAAGAGTAAATGAGGTCGTTAGGAGAATGAGAAACGCTGGGAGCAGGAACGGAACGATAGAGAGAGAGAGCGGGAGAGGGAGAGAGGGAGGAGGAGAGAGAGGGATAGAAAGAGGGAAAGAACCTAATAAGACCAGCAGAGGGAAGCACAGGGACAAGACATGAGGATCAACAGACAAAACATGACAGTACCCCCCACTCACCGAGCGCCTCCTGGCGCACTCGAGGAGGAACCCTGGCGGACCGAAGGAAATCATCAATCAACGAAACGGTCCAGCAGCGTCCCGAGATGGACCAACCTCCTCTCCTCAGGACCGTAACCCTCCCAATCCACTAAGTACTGGTGACCACGTCCCCGAGAACGCATGTCCATGATCTTCCGTACCTTGTAAATAGGTGCGCCCTCGCCAAGGACGGGGGGGGGGAGGGAAGACGAACGGGGCGCGAAGAAAAGGCTTGACACAAGAGACATGGAAGACAGGTGGACGCGCGAAGATGTCGCGGAAGAAGCAGTCGCACAGCGACAGGATTGACCGACCTGAGAGACACGGAACGGACCATGAACGCGGAGTTCAACTTGCGAGAAGCTGTCGTAAGGGGAAGGTTACGAGTGGAAGCCACACTCTCTGCCACCGCAGACAATACCTAGGACTCTTAATCCTACGTTTTTGGCGGCTCTCACAGTCTGCGCCTGTAACGGCAAAGTGCAGACCTGACTCCTCCAGGTGCGCTCACAACGTTGGACAAAAGCCTGAGCGGAGGGCGCTGGACTCGGCGAGCTGGGACGAGAACAGAGGAGGCTGGTAACCAAGACTACTCTGAAACGGCGATAGCCCGGTAGCAGACGAAGGAAGCGAGTTGTGAGCGGTACTCAGCCCAGGGGAGCTGTTCTGCCCAAGACGCAGGGTTTCGGAAACGAAAGGCCTGCGTAATATGCGCGACCAATCGACTGATTGGCCCTTTCTGCTTGCACCGTTAGACTGGGGATGAAACCCGGAAGAGAGACTGACGGAAGCAACCAATCAAACGACAGAACTCCCTCCAAAACTGTGACGTGAATTGCGGGCCTCTGTCTGAAACGGCGTCTAACGGGAGGCCATGAATTCTGAACACATTCTCAATGATGATTTGTGCCGTCTCCTTAGCGGAAGGAAGCTTAGCGAGGGGGAATGAAATGTGCCGCCTTAGAGAACCTATCGATAACCGTAAGATCACAGTCTTCCCCGCAGACGAAGGCAGACCGGTAATAAAGTCTAAGGCGATGTGAGACCATGGTCGAGAGGAATGGGAAGCGGTCGCGACGCGACCGGCAGGAGGAGAGTTACCTGATTAGTCTGCGCGCAGTCCGAACAAGCAGCCACGAAACGGCGCGTGTCCCGCTCCTGAGTAGGCACAAAACCGCTGGCGAATAGAAGCAAGCGTACCCCGAACGCCGGGGTGGCCAGCTAACTTGCAGAATGAGCCCACTGAGAACAGCACGACGAGTAGAGACAGGAACGAACAGAAGGTTACTAGGACAAGCGCGCGGCGACGCAGTGTGGATGAGTGCTTGCTTTACCTGTCTCTCAATTCCAGACAGTCACCCGACAACACGCCCTTCAGGGAGAATCCCCTCGGGTGGGGTAGAAGCCACAGAAGAACTAAAAGAGCGGGATAAGGCATCAGGCTTGGTGTTCTTATTTCCCGGGCGATAGGAAATCACGAACTCGAACGAGCGAAAAACAACGCCCAACGAGCTTGACGTGCATTAGTCGTTTGGCAGAACGGATGTCTCAAGGTTCTTATGGTCAGTCCAAACGACAAAAGGGACGGTGCCGCCTCCAACCACTGTCGCCATTCGCCTATGGCTAAGCGGATGGGCAGCGTTCGCGGTTACCCACATCATAGTTGCGTTCCGATGGCGACAGGCGATGAGAAAAGTAAGCGCAAGGATGGACCTTATCGTCAGACTGGAAGCGCTGGGACAGAATGGCACCCACGCCCACCTCTGAAGCGTCACCTCGACAATGAATTGTTTAGTGACGTCAGGAGTAACAAGGATAGGGCGCGGATGTAAAACGCTTCTGAGGAGATCAAAAGCTCCCTGGGCGAACCGGACCACTTAAAGCAAGTCTTGACAGAAGTCAGAGCTGTGAGAGGGGCAGCCACTTGACCGAAATTACGAATGAAACGCCGATAGAAATTAGCGAAAACCGAGAAAGCGCTGTAACTCGCACGTGACTTAGGAACTGGCCAATCGCTGACAGCCTGGACCTTAGCGGGATCCATCTGAATGCCTTCAGCGGAAATAACAGAACGCGAGATGTGACAGAGGAGACATGAAAGGCGCACTTCTCAGCCTTCACGTAGAGACATTCTCTAAAAGGCGCTGGAGGTACACGTCGAACGTGCTGAACATGATCTCGAGTGACGGTGAAAAAATCAGGATATCGTCAAGGTAAACGAAAACAAAGATGTTCAGCATGTCTCTCAGTATCATTACTAATGCCTGAAAGACAGCTGGAGCATTAGCGAGACCGAACGGCAGAACCCGGTATTCAAAATGCCTAACGGGTGTTAAACGCCGTTTTCCACTCGTCCCCTCTCTGATGCGTACGAGATGGTAGCGTACGAAGGTCCAACTTAGTAAAGAACCTGGCTCCCTGCAGAATCTCGAAGGCTGACGACATAAGGGGAAGCGGATAACGATCCTTAACCGTTATGTCATTCAGCCCTCGATAATCCACGCAGGGGCGCAGAGTACCGTCCTTCTTCTTAACAAAGAAAACCCCGCTCCGGCGGGAGAGGAAGAGGCACCACGGTACCGGCGCGTCGAGAGAAACAGACAGATAATCCTCGAGAGCCTTACGTTCGGGGAGCCGACAGAGAGTAGTCTACCCCGAGGGGGAGTGGTCCCCGGAAGGAAGATCAATACAACAATCATACGACCGGTGAGGAGGAAGAGAGTTGGCTCTGGACCGACTGAAGACCGTGCGTAGATCATGATATCCTCCGGCACTCCTGTCAAATCACCAGGTTCCTCCTGAGTAGAGGGGACAGAAAGAAACAGGAGGGATAGCAGACATTAAACACTTCACATGAAAGAAACGTTCCAGGATAGGATAGAATTACTAGACAATTAATAGAAGGATTATGAACTAGCCAGGAGGACCCAAACAACGGTGTAAAAGGTGAACGAAAAATCAAAAAGGAAATGGTCTCACTGTGGTTACCAGATACTGTGAGGGTTAAAGGTAGTGTCTCACATCTGTACTGGGGAGAGGACTACCATCTAAGGCGAACCATGGGCGTGGGCTTCCCTAACTGTCTGAGAGGAATGTCATGTTTCCGAGCCATGCTTCGTCATAAAACAACTCAGCCCAGAGTTCTATCAAGGCACTGCAGGAAGCAGCCGAACCGGTCCAGCGTAGGATGGACCGACAAGGTAGTACAGGATCTTGATGGAGAGACCTGAGTAGTAGCCTCACCAGTAGCCTCCGCTTACTGATGAGCTCTGGCTTTTACTGGACATGACATGCAAAATGTCCAGCAGAACCGCAATGAGGCAGGAAGGCGGTTGTGATCTCCGTTCCCTCTCCTTAGTCGAGATGCGAATACCTCCCAGCTGCATGGGCTCAGTCTCTGAGCCGATGGGAGGAGATGGTTGAGATGCGGAGAGGGGAAACACCGTTAACGCGAGCTCTCTTCCGACGAGCTCGGGTGACGAAGATCTACCCGTCGTTCTATGCGGATGGCGAGTGCAATCAAGAGTCCAGCTGGAAGGAACCTCGGGAGAGAATCTCATCCTTAACCTCAGCGTGGAGTCCCTCCAGAAACGAGCGAGCAACGCCGGCTCGTTCCAGTCACTGGATGCAGCAAGAGTGCGAAACTCTATAGAGTAATCCGTTATGGATCGATCACCTTGACATAGGGAAGCCAGGGCTGGAAGCCTCCTTCCCAAAACTGAACGATCAAAAACCCGTATCATCTCCTCCTTAAATTCTGATAAACGTTAGAACACTCAGCCTGCCTCCAGATAGCTGTGCCCACTCCCGAGCCCGACCGTAGTAAGGAGTGATATGACGTAGCGATCCGAGCTCTCTCCTGAGTATGTGTTGGGCTGGAAGAGAGAACACAATATCACACTGGGTGAGAAAGGAGCGCACTCAGGTGGGCTGCCCAGAGGTAACATGGTGGGTTATTAACCCTAGGTTCCGGAGACTCGGAAGACAGGAAGTAGCTGGTGGCACGAGACGAAGACTCTGAAACTGTCCTGAGAGATCGGAGCACATGAGCGGCCAGGGTCTCAACGGCATGACGAGCAGCAGACAATTCCTGCTCGTGTCTGCCGAGCATTGCTCCTGGATCTCGACGGCAGTGTTGCGAGAATCCGTAGTCGCTGGGTCCTTCTTGGTCGGATTCTTCTGTTATGCTGGTGAATGAGGACCCAAAGCGACGTAATAGAAACAGAGTCTTTATTCCAGTCTTAAACAACAAGTGATTCTCCTGGTATTATCAAAGGTAAATCCAAAACAGGAACTGAAATCCTCTCGTCAGTAAGAGAGGAACGACTGGAGACGCGACCACAGACTGCAGGTCGCTTCAGGAAGGCACAGGCCGTAGCTGACATAGACACCTGCTACACGCGCATCTGAAGAAGGCAAAAACACGACAGGGCGGAACAAGGACACAGAACAGCAAACATCAAACAAGAATCCGACAAGGACAGAAGCGGAAAACAGAGGGAGAAATAGGGACTCTAATCAGAGGGCAAAATAGGGGACAGGTGTGAAAGAGTAAATGAGGTCGTTAGGGAGAATGAGAAACAGCTGGGAGCAGGAACGGAACGATAGAGAGAGAGAGCGGGAGAGGGAGAGAGGGAGGAGGGAGAGAGGGATAGAAAGAGGGAAAGAACCTAATAAGACCAGCAGAGGGAAGCACAGGGACAAAACAGATGATCAAAGACAAAACTGACACTGTGCATTTATACCGGTGTTTTCTGTTTGTCTGTTGCAGTTCGTCTTGTCTCGTCAAGCCTACCAGCGTGGTTTTCCATACTCTTTCTAGTCTCTGTATTCTAGTTTCCGGTTTTGACCTTTCTGCCTGCCCTGACATGAGCCTGCCTGCCATTCTGTACCTTTCTGACACTGCCTTGGATTACTGACCTCTTCCTGCCCTGAGCCTGCCTGCGTTTTTACCTTACTGATTCTGCCCTGTTTACTGACCTCTGCGTCCTTGACCTGTCGTTTGGGCCTTGCCAGGG
>NW_019943735.1:59671-71711 GCF_002910315.2 Salvelinus sp. IW2-2015 | reverse complement strand
AGAAAGCAGACGAGTAGGACAGGAGAACAGAAGGTTACTAGGACAAGCGCGCGGCGACGCAGTGTGAGTGAGTGTTGCTTTACCTGTCTCTCAATTCCCAGACAGTCAACCCGACAACACGCCCTTCAGGGAGAATCCCTCGGGTCGGTAGAAGCCACAGAAGAACTAAAGAGACGGGATAAGGCATCAGGCTTGGTGTTCTTATTTCCCGGCGGATAGGAATCACGAACTCGAAACGAGCGAAAAACAACGCCCAACGAGCTTGACGTGCATTAAGTCGTTTGGCAGAACGGATGTACTCAAGGTTCTTATGGTCAGTCCAAACGACAAAAGGGACGGTCGCCTCCAACCACTGTCGCCATTCGCCTATGGCTAAGCGGATGGCGAGCAGTTTCGCGGTTCCCACATCATAGTTGCGTTCCGATGGCGACAGGCGATGAGAAAAGTAAGCGCAAGGATGGACCTTATCGTCAGACTGGAAGCGCTGGGACAGAATGGCACCCACGCCCACCTCTGAAGCGTCAACCTCGACAATGAATTGTTTAGTGACGTCAGGAGTAACAAGGATAGGGGCGGATGTAAAACGCTTCTGAGGAGATCAAAAGCTCCCTGGGCGAACGGACCACTTAAAGCAAGTCTTGACAGAAGTCAGAGCTGTGAGAGGGGCAGCCACTTGACCGAAATTACGATGAAACGCCGTAGAAATTAGCGAAACCGAGAAAGCGCTGTAACTCGACACACGTGACTTAGGAACTGGCCAATCGCTGACAGCCTGGACTTAGCGGGATCCATCTGAATGCCTTCAGCGGAAATAACAGAACCGAGAAATGTGACAGAGGAGACATGAAAGGCGACTTCTCAGCCTTCACGTAGAGAACATTCTCTAAAAGGCGCTGGAGTACACGTCGAACGTGCTGAAATGATCTCGAGTGACGGTGAAAAAATCAGGATATCGTCAAGGTAAACGAAAACAAAGATGTTCAGCATGTCTCTCAGTACATCATTAACTAATGCCTGAAGACAGCTGGAGCATTAGCGAGACCGAACGGCAGAACCCGGTATTCAAAATGCCTAACGGAGTGTTAAACGCCGGTTTTCCATCGTCCCCTCTCTGATGCGTACGAGATGGTAAGCGTACGAAGGTCCAACTTAGTAAAGAACCTGGCTCCCTGCAGAATCTCGAAGGCTGACGACATAAGGGGAAGCGGATAAGATTCTTAACCGTTATGTCATTCAGCCCTCGATATACCAGCAGGGGGCAGAGTACGTCCTTCTTCTTAACAAAGAAAACCCCGCTCCGGCGGGAGAGGAAGAAGGCACCACGGTACCGGCGTCGAGAGAAACAGACAGATAATCCTCGAGAGCCTTACGTTCGGGAGCCGACAGAGAGTATAGTCTACCCGAGGGGGAGTGGTCCCCGGAAGGAGATCAATACAACAATCATACGACCGTGAGGGGAAGAGAGTTGGCTCTGGACCGACTGAAGACCGTGCGTAGATCATGATATTCCTCCGGCACTCCTGTCAAATCACCAGGTTCCTCCTGAGTAGAGGGGACAGAAGAACAGGAGGGATAGCAGACATTAAACACTTCACATGAAAGAAACGTTCCAGGATAGGATAGAATTACTAGACAATTAATAGAAGGATTATGACATACTAGCCAGGGAGACCAAAACAACAGGTGTAAAAGGTGAACGAAAAATCAAAAAGGAATGGTCTCACTGTGGTTACAGATACTGTGAGGGTTAAAGGTAGTGTCTCACATCTGATACTGGGGAGAGGACTACGATCTAAGGCGAACATGGGCGTGGGCTTCCCTAACTGTCTGAGAGGAATGTCATGTTTCCGACCCATGTTCGTCATAAAAACAACCCTCAGCCCCAGAGTTATCAAGGCATTGCAGGAAGCAGCCGAACCGGTCCAGCGTAGATGGACCGACAAGGTAGTACAGGATCTTGATGGAGAGACCTGAGTAGTAGCGCTCACCAGTAGCCTCCGCTTACTGATGAGCTCTGGCTTTTACTGGACATGACATGACAAAATGTCCAGCAGAACCGAATAGAGGCAAGGCGGTTGGTGATTCTCCGTTCCCTCTCCTTAGTCGAGATGCGAATACCTCCAGCTGCATGGGCTCAGTCTCTGAGCCGATGGGAGGAGATGGTTGAGATGCGGAGAGGGGAACACCGTTAACGCGAGCTCTCTTCCACGAGCTCGGGTGACGAAGATCTTACCCGTCGTTCTATGCGGATGGCGAGTGCAATCAAGAGTCACGCTGGAAGGAACGTCCGGGAGAGAATCTCATCCTTAACCTCAGCGTGGAGTCCCTCCAGAAAACGAGCGAGCAACGCGGCTCGTTCCAGTCACTGGATGCAGCAAGAGTGCGAAACTCTATAGAGTAATCCGTTATGGATCGATCACCTTGACATAGGGAAGCCAGGCCCTGGAAGCCTCCTCCAAAACTGAACGATCAAAAACCCGTATCATCTCCTCCTTAAAGTTCTGATAAACGTTAGAACACTCAGCCTGTCCTAAGTAGCTGTGCCCCACTCCCGAGCCCGACCAGTAAGGAGTGATATGACGTAGCGATCCGAGCTCTCTCTCCTGATGTATGTGTTGGGCTGGAAGAGAGAACACAATATCACCCTGGGTGAGAAAGGAGCGACACTCAGTGGGCTGCCCAGAGTACATGGTGGGTTATTAACCCTAGGTTCCGGAGACTCGGAAGACCAGGAAGTAGCTGGTGGCACGAGACGAAGACTCTGAAACTGTCCTGAGAGATCGGAGACATGAGCGGCCAGGGTCTCAACGGCATGACGAGCAGCAGACAATTCCTGCTCGTGTCTGCCGAGCATTGCTCCTGGATCTCGACGGCAGTGTTGCGAGAATCCGTAGTCGCTGGGTCCTTCTTGTCGGATTCTTCTGTTATGCTGGTGAATGAGGACAAAAGCGACGTAATAGAAACAGAGTGTTTTATTCCAGTCTTAAACAAACAATGATTTCCTGGATATTATCAAAGGTAAAATAACAGGAACTGAAATCCTCTCGTATAGAGAGGAACGACTGAGACAGCGACCACAGACTGCAGGTCGTTCAGGAAGGCACAGGCGTAGCTGACATAGACACCTGCTCACACGGCATCTGAAGAAGGCAAAAACACGACAGGGCGGAACAAGGACACAGAACAGCAAACATCAAACAAGAATCCGACAAGGACAGAAGCGGAAAACAGAGGGAGAAATAGGGACTCTAATCAGAGGGCAAAATAGGGGACAGGTGTGAAAGAGTAAATGAGGTCGTTAGGAGAATGAGAAACAGCTGGGAGCAGGAACGGAACGATAGAGAGAGAGAGCGGGAGAGGGAGAGAGGGAGGAGGAGAGAGAGGGATAGAAAGAGGGAAAGAACCTAATAAGACCAGCAGAGGGAAGCACAGGGACAAGACATGATGATCAAAGACAAAACATGACACTGTGCATTTATACCGGTGTTTTCTGTTTGTCTGTTGCCAGTTCGTCTTGTCTCGTCAAGCCTACCAGCGTGGTTTTTCCCATACTCCTTTCTAGTCTCTGTATTCTAGTTCTTCCGGTTTTGACCTTTCTGCCTGCCCTGACCATGAGCCTGCCTGCCATTCTGTACCTTTCTGACACTGCCTTGGATTACTGACCTCTTCCTGCCCTGAGCCTGCCTGCCGTTCTGTACCTTACTGATTCTGCCCTGTATTACTGACCTCTGCCTGTCCTTGACCTGTCGTTTGCCTGCCCACTGTTTTGTATACAAACTGTCTGCATCTGCATCTGGGTCTTACCTTGATTCCTGATAGTACGAACTGGCCATGACTGACCCAGCAGACTCGGACCAGCTCTGCAACAACATCTCCTGTCAAGGAGGCACCATTGGGAGACACAAGGAATTACTTCTAGGTCTTATGGAAAGATTCCAGACCTTGGCGGAACGCCATGACCGTGCCTTGAATACATTGCTGCATCAATTCCGCGGATTGTCTGTTAGGCAGCCAGCCACGACAGTAACCACCCAGCCCCTCAGTAACCCCGCTTGCAGCAGCGCGTCTCTCCAGGCCACCCCGGATTCCCGAGAACCCTGCTTACCTCCTCCGGAATGCTTTGCTGGAGAGTCAGGAAACTGTGGGGTGTTTTTCTCCCAGTGGTCCCTCATCTTCGAGCTGCAGCCCTTGTCCTTTCCCTCGAAGTTAGCGTACCTCATAACGCTGATGTCCGGGAGGGCTCTCGCCTGGGCTACGGCAGTGTGGGAACAACAGTCTGCCGTGTGCTTCAGTCTGGAGGAGTTCATGACTGAGGTGAAAAAGGTTTTAGATTCTCCGTTGTCCGGGAGAGAGGCTGCCAGGAAGTTACTCTAACTTTGTCAAGACTCCCGCAGTGTGGCAGACTATGCGATTGATTTCCGCACATTGTCTGCTAAGAGTGCCTGGAACCCGGAATCCCTGTTCGACACATTCCTTCACGGATTATCGGAGGTAGTTAAAGACGAGCTCGCAGTCTGGGAGCTGCCTACGGATCTCGACTCGCTCATCGCCTTGACCGTCCGGATCGATGGGCGGCTACGGAATTCCGGTCTCACTTGCTCGCCCAAGGATCCCACCTCGCCTCCAAGAAATCCCGGAAGTCCCCAGCATCTATGTTCCCGAGAGAATCCGAGGTTACCCCAGTTCCCCCGAGAGTCTTCGAGGTCTGCCGATTCGCCTCTTCCGGTGCCGATGCAACTCGGCAGAGCTAGGTTGTCTCCAGCTGAACATTTACTCAGACTTAACACCAAGAGTTGTCTGTATTGCGGGACTATCAGTAAATTTTCCTTCTCCCCTTACTCGTACCCCTCTCCATGCCATCCTGCTGTGGGGCGACCAGTCAAAATGTATCCGGGTACTCATTGACTCTGGGGCCAATGAGAGTTTCATGGACACTACCCTGGTGTCAGAGCTGGGTATCCCCACTCAGCCCCTCCCCATTCCCATGGACATCAGATGGCTGGATGTGCGCTCTATAGGCAGAGTCACGCGCAATACTACTCGTATCAACCTGCGAGTGTCAGGAAACCACAGGGAGTCAATGCAGTTCATTCTCATCAAATCTCCTCAGGTACCCGTGGTATTGGGGTTTTCATGGCTCCAGCAACACAATCCCCCTTATCGACTGGATTGCTGGTGCTATCACGGGCTGGAGCCCGTTCTGCCACGCCCATTGCCTGAAGTCGGGGCAGCCTGCCCCGGGACGTCTTCCTGTGGGCTCAGAAGAAGCCTTGGACCTCTCCACCCTTCCCGCGGAGTACCAGGACCGGGAGGCTTTCAGCATGGCTTGGGCCACTTCGCTTTCTCCGCATCGACCCTACGACTGCGTGATCGACCTTCTCCCAGGCACTACTCCAACCCGGGCACGGCTGTATTCTCTGTCGGGTCCGGAGACCAAGACTATGGAAACATACATTGAGGACTCCCTGGCTGCAGAGTGTATCCGTCCTTCTGCCTCCCCCTTCAGCTTTGTCTCTTCTCTCTTTGTGGAGAAGAGGAACAAAACCCTGCGCCTGTGGGGCATTCGACTACCGGGGCCCTAATGACATCACGGTTAAGAACCGCTACCCGCTACCACTCATCACCTTGTCCAACCCTCCAGGTTGCCACCATTTTCTCCTTCAACACGGCTAGCGGACACTATGACTACCAGGTGATGCCATTCGGTCTGACCAATGCTGCTGCTGTGTTCCAGGCCCTGGTTAACAACGTTCTCCGCAACATGTTTAACCGGTTTGTGTTCGTCTACCTCGTCGACATCCTCGTGTTTTCCCCGCTCAGTTCAATGACACGTTCTCCATGTCCGACAAGTCCTCCAGCGTCTCCTGGAGAACCAGATTTTTGTTAAAGCAGAAAAATGCTAATTCCATCGCTCCACCTTTCTCCTTCCTAGGATACATCATCGCTGCTGGTAATGTGCAGATGGATCCCGCAAAGGTGAGAGCGGTGGTGGATTGCCCTCAACCCACTTCCAGAGTGCAGCTGCAATGCTTCCTGGGATCCGGCTAACCGGATGTTTGACCAGCAGAAAAATGCTAATTCTATCGCTCCACCATCTCCTTCCTATTATTATTATTATTCCCATTATTGATACATTGTCCCAGATGCTGCAATCTCCCTGGTCCTGGAATGGCCTATTCCTCCAGGCTTGCCTGCAACCATGGCTCCCATTGGAGCCTGGCCTTTGTGCGACAACGCTTTTGGTGGCACACCATGGTTTCTGACGTCTCCGCGTTCATCGCCGCCTGCACTGTCTGTACTCAGAATAAGACTCCTCGGCAACCACTTCTTGTCCCTCACCGTCCCTGGTCACATATATCCCTGGACTTTGTCACTGGTCTCCCTCCATCTGATGGCAACACCACTATCCTTATGGTGGTGTACAGGTTTTTCAAATCCACCCATTTCGTTCCCCTCCTCAAGCTACCCTCAGCCAAGGAGACGGCCCAGCTCATGATGCAACATGTCTTCCGGATCCATGGACTTCCGGTGGACATGGTCTCTGACTGTGGTCCTCAATTCTGGAAGGCGTTCTGCAAACTCATTGGGTCGTTGGCCAGCCTGTCCTCTGGGTTTCGACGACTCCTCGTTGCCTCGTCTCCGCCAACCCCACCACCTGGAGCCAGCAACTTGTGTTGGTGGAATACACCCGCAACACCCTTCCCTGCTCAGCCACTGGTCTCTCGCCTATCGAGTGTTTGATCGGTTATCAGCCCCCTGCTTTTCCCTGAGCAAGTGGAAGAGGTCAGCATACCCTCGGCCCAGATGTTCGTCTGGTTGCTGTCGCCGTACCTGGAAGTGAGCCCGGTGTGCTCTTCTTAAGACCACCTGCAGGTAGCAAAGACAGGCGGACCGCCGCCGGACCCTCGTTCCCCGTTATTGTCTCAGGCAGAGGGTATGGCTGTCTTCTCGGGATTTGCCCCTCCGGGTGGAGTCCCGCAAACTCCCCCCCCCCCCCTGTTTAATCATCACTTTCCACATCTCTAAGATTCTTAGCCCCTCTGTGTTCATCTTCTGTTGCCCCGCACCCTCCGTATACATCCCAGTTTTCATGTATTAAGGATTAAACCTCTGTCTCACTGCCCCTTGTCTCCTCTTTCCATGCTTGCATCTGGGTCTTATCCTGAGTCCTGATAGCATTAAGCTTTCCTGAATATCTGGGCCAGGAGCATTTGTGGCCCCACTATTAAGACGACTTGGGAAAATGCTGATCCGCAACAGACAGTGCATCTCAGTATCAGAACTTAAAATACAGCCAGACTGGTCTGCTACTGGGCATATCTAGACCTTATAAACTTAATATACAGCCAGACTGGTCTGCTACTGGGCCTTTCTAGACCTTATAAACTTAAAATACAGCCAGACTGGTCTGCTACTGGACCTTTCTAGACCTTATAAACTTAAACTACAGCCAGACTGGTCTGCTACTGGGCATATCTAGACCTTATAAACTTAAACTACAGCCAGACTGGTCTGCTACTGGGCATATCTAGATCTTATAAACTGTAGAGATTAGACACACAACTGATCTAAACTGAATGAAATATTTAAATCACAGGGCTTTGGCGCCGTTATTCATATTACATTTTCACTGCAGTTTACTGCTATGAGTAGAAATTTGTACTCACTTGAAAAGTATAGTTCAATTATTGATTGCATTGTGGTGTTGTATGTTACTATAGTCTAGGTTGGATAATTGTATTGTAGTGTTATAGGCTAATCTAGGTAGGATAATTGTATTGTAGTGTTATGGGCTAATCTAGGTAGGATAATTGTATTGTCCCTATACAAGATCAATAGGGGAGCTTTTTGAGCTACGTATCTTCAATGTTCTTTTATACACAATGACACCTCTCCGCTTATATTAAAAAATTGGTGCAACTTTGAAAGATGTTGTGTGGTATGATGCTAGTTAGCCTATTGCAGATCTGGACAAACAATCCACCTACCACTATTCTCACAATACATGGTGGATAGAGGACAGGATAGACAGTTAGACTGGTAGACTATATTAACCGGTGGTATAGTTAGTCTGTTAGAGGGCAGGATAGACAGTTAGACTGGTAGACTATATTAACCTGTGGTATAGTTAGTCTGTTAGAGGCAGGATAGACAGTTAGACTGGTAGACTATATTAACCATGGTGGTATAGTTAGGGTTAGTACCTGGTTAATGGTCAGCGGATTGTTACGCTGATTCTCCTCTTCGTCTGAAATAGGAGGTGTAGGGATCGGACCAAGACGCAGAGTGAAATGTCCATGTTTTTATTAACAATAAACTGAACACTACACGGAAAACAAAACACCCACAAAACACACGTGAAACCCAGGCTGCCAAGTATGATTCTCAATCAGGGACAACGATTGACAGCTGCCTCTGATTGAGAATCATACAGGCCGAAAACAAAATCCCAACATAGAAAATCACACATAGACAACCCACCCAACTCACGCCCTGACCAACTAAATGAATACAAAACAAGGGAAACAGGTCAGGAACGTGACAGAACCCCCCCTCAAGGTGCGAACTCCGGGCTCACCACCTAAACTCTAGGGGAGGGTCTGGGTGGGCGTCTGTCCGCGGTGGCGGCTCTGGCGCGGGACGTGGACCCCACTTTAACAATGTCTTTGTCCGCCTCCTTAATCGCCCGCGTGGCCTCCTAACAACCACCCTCCATATCAACCCCACTGGCCAAGGGGCAGCACCGGACTGAGGGGCAGCACCGGACTGAGGGCAGCACCGGACTGAGGGCAGATCCTGGCTGGGGGCTCTGGCGCTCTGGCTGGCTGGCTTGGCAGCTCCTGGCTGGCTGGCTCTGGCAGCTCTGGCTGGCTGGCTCTGGAGCTCCTGGCTGGCTGGCTCTGGCAGCTCCTGGCTGACAGACTCTGGCAGGTCATGGCTGGCTGACGGCTCTGGCTGGTCATGGCTGGCTGACGGCTCTGGCTGGTCATGGCTGGCGGACGGCTCTGGCTGCTCCTGTCTGGCGGACGGCTCTGGCTGCTCCTGTCTGGCGGACGGCTTGGCTGCTTCTGTCTGGCGGAGGCTCTGGCTGTCCTGTCTGGCGGACGGCTCTGCTGCTCCTGTCTGGCGGACACGCTCTGGCTGCTCCCTGTCTGGCGGACGGCGTCTAGGCTCGGGACAGACGGGCAGCTCTGACGGCTCGGAGACAGACGGACAGCTCTGACGCGCGGGACAGACGGGCAGCTTCTGACGGCTTCGGGACAGACGGGCGGCTCAGATGACGCTGGGCAGGCAGGCAGCTCAGACGGCGCTGGGCAGGCAGGCAGCTCAGACAGCGCTGGGCAGGCAGGCAGCTCAGACAGCGCTGGGCAGGCAGGCAGCTCAGACAGGCCTGGGCAGGCAGGCAGCTCAGAGACAGCGTGGGCAGTGGCAGGCAGTTCAGACACGCGCTGGCAGGCAGGTACACCTGTGAGGGAGGAGACGGAGGACAGCCTGGTGCGGGGGGGCTGCCACCGGAGAACTGGTACGTGGAGGTGGCACCGGATATACCGGACCGTGAAGGAGTACACGAGCTCTTTGAGCACCGAGCCTGCCCAACCTTACCTGGTTGAATGGTCCCCGTAGCCTGCCATGCGGCGAGGTGGAATAGCCGCACTGGGCTATGCTGGCGAACCGGGGACACCATTTGTAAGGCTGGTGCCATGTACGCCGGCCCGAGGAGACGCACTGGAGACCAGATGCGTTGGGCCGGCTTCATGACACCCGGCTCGATGCCCAACCTAGCCCTACCAGTGCGGCGAGGTGGAAAGCCGCGCTGGGCTAAGCACGCGTACTGGGGACCGTGGCGCTCCACCGCATAACACGTGTCTGACCAGTACGACGCCTCCTCACTCCACGGTAAGCACGGGGGTTGGCTCAGGTCTCCTACCTGGCTTTGCCACACTCCGCGTGTGCCCCCCAAGAAATTTTTGGTCTGACTCTCGGGCTCCACCCGCGTCGCCGCGCTGCCCTCCTCATACCAGCGCCTCTCTGCCTTCGCTGCCTCCAACTCCGCCTTGGGACGGCGATATTCCCCTGGCTGAACCCAGGGTCCCTTGCCGTCCAGGATCCCTCCTCCAAGTCAGGAGTCCTGTGTCTGTTTCTGCTGCTGCTGTCGCTGCCCTTTTCCACTCTGCTTGTCCTTTGTTGGTGGGGTTTTGCTACGGCTGATTTCCTCCTCTTCGTCTGAATAGGAGGTGAGGGACCGGACCAAGACGCAGAGTGGAAAGTGTCCATGTTTTATTAACAATAAACTGAACACTACACAAAACAAAATAACAAAAGAGAATCTAACCGACAAACAGCCCGTGTGCGCACAACTACTGACACGGAAAACAAACACCACAAAAAAAACACACGTGAAACCCAGGATGCTAAGTATGATTCTCAATCAGGGACAACGATTGACAGCTGCCTCTGATTGGAATCATACCAGGCCGAAAACAAAATCCCAACATAGAAAATCAGACATAGACAACCCCACCCAACTCACGCCCTGACCAACTAAATGAATACAAAACAAGGGAAAACAGGTCAGGAAGTGACAAGACCCCCCCCTCAAGGTGCGAACTCCGGGCTCACCACCTAAAACTCTAGGGAGGGTCTGGGTGGGCGTCTGTCCCGCGGTGGCGGCTCTGGCGCGGGACGTGGACCCCACTTAACAATGTCTTTGTCCGCCTCCTTAATCGCCCGTGGCCTCCTAACAACCACCCTCCATATCAACCCCACTGGACCAAGGGGCAGCACCGGACTGAGGGGCAAGCACCGGACTGAGGGCAGCACCGGACTGAGGGAGATCCTGGCTGGGGGCTCTGGCAGCTCCTGCTGGCTGGCTCTGGCAGCTCCTGGCTGCTGGCTCTGGCAGCTCCTGGCTGGCTGGCTCTGGCAGCTCCTGGCTGCTTGGCTCTGCAGCTCCTGGCTGACAGACTCTGGCAGGTCATGGCTGGCTGACGGCTCTGGCTGGTCATGGCTGGCTGACGCTCTGGCTGGTCATGGCTGGCGGACGGCTCTGGCTGCTCCTGTCTGGCGGACGGCTCTGCTGCTCCTGTCTCGGCGACGGCTCTGCTGCTTCTCTGGCGGACGCTCTGGCTGCTCCTGTCTGGCGGACGGCTCTGGCTGCTCCTGTCTGGCGGACAGCTCTGGCTGCTCCTGTCTGGCGGACGGCTCTAGCGGCTCGGGACAGACCGGCAGCTCTGACGGCTCGGGACAGACGGACAGCTCTGACGGCTCGGGACAGACGTGCAGCTCTGACGGCTCGGGACAGACGGGCGGCTCAGATGACGCTGGCAGGCAGCAGCTCAGACGGCGCTGGGCAGGCAGGCAGCTCAGACAGCGCTGGGCAGGCAGGCAGCTCAGACAGCGCTGGGCAGGCAGGCAGCTCAGAACAGCGCTGGGCAGGCAGGCAGCCTCAGACAGCGCTGGGCAGCAGCAGGCGGTTCAGACAGCGGACGGCCAGGCAGGTACCCTGTAGGGAGGAGACGGAGAGACAGCCTGTGCGGGGGGCTGCCACCGGAGGACTGGTACGTGGAGGTGGCACCGGATATAACGGACGTGAAGGAGTACACGAGCTCTTGAGCCACGCGAGCCTGCCCAACCTTACCTGGTTGAATGGTCGCCCGTAGCCCTCCCAGTGGCGGCGAGGTGGAATAGCCCGCACTGGCTATGCTGGCGAACCGGGGACAACCATTTGTAAGGCTGGTGCCATGTACGCCGGCCCGAGGAGACGCACTGGAGACCAGATGCGTTGGGCCGGCTTCAATGACACCCGGCTCGATGCCCAACCTAGCCCTACCAGTGCGGCGAGGTGGAATACGCCGCGCTGGCTAAGCACGCGTACTGGGGACACCGTGCGCTCCACGCATAACACGGTGTCTGACCAAGTACGCCCCCTCTCACTCCACGTAAGCACGGGAGTTGGCTCAGGTCTCCTACCTGGCTTTGCCAACACTCCGCGTGTGCCCCCCCCAAGAAATTTTGGTCTGACTCTCGGGCTCCCAAAACC
>NW_019943735.1:52589-58054 GCF_002910315.2 Salvelinus sp. IW2-2015 | reverse complement strand
AATAGGAGGTGTAGGGATCGGACCAAGACGCAGAGTGGAAAGTGTCCATGTTTTATTAACAATAAACTGAACACTACACAAAACAAAATAACAAAAGAGAATCTAACCGACAAACAGTCCCGTGTGGCACAACTACTGACACGGAAAACAAACACCCACAAAACACACGTGAAACCCAGGATGCCTAAGTATGATTCTCAATCAGGGACAACGATTGACAGCTGCCTCTGATTGAGAATCATACCAGGCCGAAAACAAAATCCCAACATAGAAAATCAGACATAGACAACCCACCCAACTCACGCCCTGACCAACTAAATAAATACAAAACAAGGGAAAACAGGTCAGGAACGTGACAAGGATAGACTGTTAGACTGGTAGACTATATTAACCTGTGGTATAGTTAGTCTGTTAGAGGGCAGGATAGACAGTTAGACTGGTAGACTATATTAACCTGTGGTATAGTTAGTCTGTTAGAGGGCAGGATAGACAGTTAGACTGGTAGACTATACGGACCTGTGGTATAGTTAGTCTGTTAGAGGACAGGATAGACAGTTAGACTGGTAGACTATATTAACCTGTGGTAAAAGTTAGCGCGTGGAAAAGCGTAGACAAGTAAGTACCAGAACACCAGGATATAGGGGAGGCTCATGCAAGCAGATGAAGAAATGTGGTTAGGATGGATGCAAGCAGATGAGGAAATGTGGCTAGGATGGATGCAAGCAGATGAGGAAACATGGCTAGGATGGACGCAAGCAGATGAGGAAATGTGGCTAGGATGGATGCAAGCAGATGAGGAAATGTGGCTAGAATGGAAGAAATTATTTAGTAAAACCTGCAAAATGGTTTTAATTTCCATCGTTTTATGGTTGTTACATTCAACTGACTCCCACATGTTAGAGGACAGAGATTTCCTCCAGGTGTATCAACACCTGTATCATTCCCAGCTGCAGACTGCTGCTCAGCACCTCTAGTCTTGTGTATATAGGGGACAGAGTGGCATATCAGCCGTGTGCTCATCGGGAAAAAAGTCCCTCATCCAGGTTTCTGTTCATGAGTCATCTTTCTGCTTTACTGCCACAAAGTGCTGCTACATACTCCCACATCATGCTCCCACATCATGCTCCCATCATCATACTCCCACATCATGCTCCCACATCATGCTCCCACATCATGCTCCCACATCATACTCCCACATCATGCTCCCACATCATGCTCCTACATCATGCTCCCACATCATACTCCCACATCATACTCCCACATCATGCTCCCACATCATGCTCCCACATCATGCTCCCACATCATGCTCCCACATCATACTCCACATCATGCTCCCAATATGGCTCCCACATCATGCTCCCACATCATACTCCCACATCATGCTCCCACATCATGCTCCCACATCATGCTCCCACATCATCATAACAGGCTAGATGATATCACCTTGAGGTCACCAGATTGTAGCTGGTCTTTCAAGGTCATTATGGCCATTTTGTTTGGAAAGCTTAATACCAAACTCTACCCACTGGGAACACACTGGTTGAATCAACGTTGTCTCCACGTCAATTCAACAAAATTACGTTGAACCAACGTGGAATAGACGTTGAATTGATGTCTGGGCCCAGTGGGTATTTAGACGAGAATACCCACGTATACACATATAATACTATTTGAAAGGTGTTGCACTGAAACTCCATAGGCCTGTGTAAGGTGCTCGGATGGGCCGGAAATAAACCGGTCTTGAATGATGAAATATCTCCTTGGGTGAGAAAAAAACACAGACGAGTTTCCCATGACCTAATATCCCTTCACATGTTTGATCACAACAATTTGGGTTACGATCCATGGCATGTCATCACTGTCATGGTGACATTAAAGTAGATTGTTCCTTAAATTGAATTAACCACAGAGTATTGCAGCGACATTGTTACACGGTGATGTACAGCAAGCGCATGTTGTGCAATGGATCACAACATGTGTGTTGTCTGTGGCTTTATATTTGATTAATAATGTACATAGGATCTACTAATACTATCTAAATTCTGTATAAATGTATTTAGCTTCATGTTTGTAGCTATTTGGTTCAATGTCCATTTTCATTCATACTCTTCTGAACCATACAACAGTTTCTGTACATGTATTTGATTACAAAGGTTTCTGTACATGTATTTGATTATTGATATGTAGGGACAAACAGAGAGTGTTTTTTGATTGGCAGCCCTAGGCAGTTACATGGTTTTGTGGGGATTGGCGAGAGACGGAGAGTTTTCGTTTTTGTATGTTTCATTGGCAGCCCTAGGCAGTTACATGATGTAACACATAGTAGTTATATCTTGAACCTGTTTGACCACTGACTCAGTCTGTCACAGTTTTTTCCCCAAAAATCTGAAAAACAGAAAAATGGAGGCAAACTTCATTCAATAAAATGCTGCAGCTACAATGTATTATTGTAAGATAACAGAAGTCCAGGTTCAAGTCCATTTAAGGTTATGATTTTACATTTTTTATATATTTTGGTTTCCACCTGTCTTACAGTTACGAAAACCACCGGCTAAACCCCACAGATGAATATGTCCATTGAATAAGCATGCTATTACCACAGCTATTTATTTATTTATYTGAGTCATATGTCTGCAGAGGCTTTTCCTAGAAATTCAGCACTAATAGAAATCAAAAGATGCTGTCGCTGTAGAATATAAGAAACAGTACTTTTACATGTACATTATGTCAGAGTCGCTCTTCTAACCAAATGTCGTACAATCTTTTGGCTTGAATAAAGCCAAAACATCCTAACATAATTATTCGATCATTTCCCTAATAGTATTTGTCAAATAGTTCACCAGAAATGTAGCTAAAAAAAAGGGTTCATTGTTAGGAAGTGATGTACTGGGCTAAATGTGTAGATTAGTACATTTTGGGAAACCCCTGAACAATAACATAAAGCCTTGTCCCTGTGGGATTGGTGATGACTGGTATAGGCAGAGAGAGAGAGAGAGGTGGGAGGGGGGGGNAGAGAGGGGGGCTAAGACTGAGAGCATAAATACTGAACCCAAAACACCAAGGTCACAAAGGAGAACGACAACTAGTCTCAAAAGAGCCAGCCACAACAAAGAGATTGAACAGCAACAAGAGCCGGCACATTCTTGCATCTTCTCTGTTACCTTTGGTCTCACCATGAGACGAGTTCTGGCTTTGTTTGTGTTGGGGATGTGTATGCTGAGTGGATGGTGCGTTCCCCTGAAGAAGTCTGTGTCTGTCACTTTCCCTGGAGATGTCCTCAAGAACGTGACGGAAAAGGAGCTGGCAGACGTGAGTAACTAATAGATAAATAGAGATTTGATCTATGTCTATGAACAGATGCTTCATTTGTCCTGTTTTCTGTTCTGAAGACAAAACACATGACGTGAGGGTGGGAGATTCCTTTTATAGTCAATAAAGAAATGTGGGTTATTGTCCAACGTCTTCATGTTTCAATGTTATGGATTACATCAAACTAACGGGACACTAAATTCTGCATAGTTGGACCTAATTTTATGATTTGCAATAATCTCATAATTTGCGAAAATCTAGTCATCGTAATTTATCATCAGAACTACCTGAAGCAGACATGTATGTATTATAAATTGACCTAATTTCGTGAATTTGCAATGATGTAATTATCAAATAATCTCATCGTATTCATTATTTCCTACCTCCAGAGCTACCTGAAGAGGTTTGGCTACATGGAAGTTCAGCACCGCAGCGGTTTCCAGTCCGTGGTGTCCACCTCCAAGGCTCTGACGAGAATGCAGAGGCAGATGGGGTTGGAGGAGACAGGGAAGTTGGACAAGTCTACGGTAGCAGCCATGAAGGCACCTCGCTGCGGGGTCCCTGATGTACGCTCCTACCAGACCTTCGAGGGGGACCTGAAATGGGATCATCACGCCATTACGTACAGGTATGGTGGAAGATGGGATAAAATAACCTAAAGACTGCACAGAGTTATGCTCCTAATACCTCTTGTTGCGTTCATGTATATTCATTAGCCCAGTAGCTAAGTGTAATGAGATGCATGTATTATCATTACAACCCTTTTCCTGACTGAGAAAGCACATTCCAGAGTTATGTCAGATGCTGTGCCTCAACAGACCTGAGTTGGCAATAGATACCCGAAATGGTGTGCAAATAGCGCATTGCAAAAACAATGGCCTACCTATCTATTTGAATCTGTGGATGTTGACTGCATAGTGAGTTTGACCATACTATCTTGCTTTCCTCTCTAGGATCCTGAACTACTCTCCAGACATGGGAGCCTCTCTGATAGACGATGCCTTCGCCAGAGCCTTCAAGGTGTGGAGTGACGTCACCCCTCTCACCTTCACGCGACTCTTCGACGGCACCGCCGACATCATGGTGTCATTTGGAAAAGCAGGTAAGGGCTGCGGTAACTGTATGCAGCCTGGGATCCAAACGGACGCTCTGTTTCACCCATTGTTTCACTTCAGTGAAACGGAGCGTATCATTTTGGATTCCAGGCTATGCAATATGTACCACATTATCTGACAGCAACAATTAAACAGCCTCAGCCTCCCAGAACATTTACGTTTAAAACATATCTCTAAATTGAAGAGTAGACATTCAAATAAATCTTTATTGAAGAAACATGAAAGGAAGGAACTGAATTGACCAAACGGAAATGGAATTGGCCCCCGACTCTGCATGAAATGAATGCCATTCATTCAATGCCTTGTTAATTTCCAGAACATGGAGACGGCTACCCCTTCGATGGTAAGGACGGCCTTCTGGCCCACGCCTTCCCCCCTGGTGAGGGCATACAGGGAGACGCCCACTTTGACGATGATGAAAACTGGACCCTCGGCAAAGGAGCAGGTAAGCATGGAGGTGTATAGTCAATCCTGGCTGTTTCAGTCAGTCAGTATTTCATGGAGCTATGACTCCCCCTACTGTCCAATTGAAGCATTTGCTTGACTGAGATTGAAATGAATTATATGTCTCTGCCAACATCTCAACATCAATCTGTAGGGTTGAATCCTTTAGCTGCAATCCTTGAACCATTTTATTGGTCAATTAGATGTATTTAATAATGTCGGACATAGCTATCGTTCACAATTTCACCTAATAAAAACATAACCTTTTTGTTCCAGTTGTGAAGACAAGCTATGGCAACGCAGAGGGTGCTCTGTGCCACTTCCCTTTCTTATTCGAGGGCAAGCAGTACTCCACCTGCACCACAGAGGGGCGCTCTGACAACCTGCCCTGGTGTGCCACCACAGCCGACTTCGGCAGAGACAAGAAATTTGGCTTCTGTCCAAGTGAACGTAAGATTGACAGTTAATACTTGAGAGGAATGATTGGTCAGAACGTATTTTTAACAGAGTTTGCTATGACATGCCTCTAATCATATGCCCCTCTCTCTCTCTCTCTCTCTCTCTCTCTCTCTCTCTCTCTCTCTCTCTCTCTCTCTC
>NW_019943735.1:40994-51702 GCF_002910315.2 Salvelinus sp. IW2-2015 | reverse complement strand
TGTTGGCTTGATATCATGAGGGACTGCTGTGCTGACAGTCAGAGACAAACTGCTGGCTGATAGTCAGAGACAAAACTGCCCGGCTCTACTGACAGAGACAAACTGCTGGTTTGACAGTCATGATTGACAAACTGGCTGGCTGATAGTCAGAGACAAACTGCTGTCTGACTGACAGAGAACAAACCTTGCCTGGTTACATGTCAGAGACAAACTGCCTGGTTGGACAGTCCAGAGACAAAACTGCTGCGTTGACAGGTCAGAGACAAACTTGCTGGTTGACAGTCAGAGACAAAAACTGTTGCGATAGTCAGAGAACAAACTTGCTGCCTGACCAGTCAGAGACAAACAACTGCTGGCTGACAGTCAGAGACAAC
Organism: Salvelinus sp. IW2-2015; assembly: GCF_002910315.2. Taxonomy (NCBI): domain Eukaryota; kingdom Metazoa; phylum Chordata; class Actinopteri; order Salmoniformes; family Salmonidae; genus Salvelinus; species Salvelinus sp. IW2-2015. The sequence continues at coordinate 51,328 of NW_019943735.1, read as the reverse complement.
GTCCAGTGCATCTCATACCTGTTCAAACAACAATCGCTGCCGACTCGAACCGCTGAGTCAGATACATTCCTTCACACTTGTCCTTGTCCAGCATCGGTCTATCGTGGCAGCATAACCAGCTCAATAGTTGAATGAAACTGTTGTATTGATAGCTAGCGTGCACTAGCCTATCAGATCTGTTGCCAGTAGCCTGGTCCCAGACCTGTTTGTTACCAGTTAGCCTGGTCCCGACTGTTGTTGCCAGTTAAGCCTTGGTCCCAGATCTGTTGCCAGTTAGCCTGGTCCCAGATCTGTTTGTTGCCAGTTAGCCTGGTCCCAGATCTGTTGCCAGTTAGCCTGGTCCCAGACCGGTTTGTTGCTAGTTAGCCTGGTCCCAGATCTGATTGTTGCCATTTAGCCTGGTCCCAGATCTGTTTGTTGCCAGTTAGCCTGGTCCCAGACCTGTTTGTTACCAGTTAGCCTGGTCCCAGATCTCACTCAGGCTATAGGTGCAAACCACTGCTGACTTAATGATATGTTTCTATTCACTCTCTCCTCTCTCAGGCTACAGTCTGTTCCTGGTTGCGGCCCACGAGTTTGGTCATGCCCTGGGTCTGGACCACTCCAACATCAGAGACGCKCTCATGTATCCCATGTACYGCTACGTTAAAGACTTCTCCCTGCATGAAGATGATGTTGAAGGCATTCACTATCTCTATGGTATGATATTATCACAATATGACATGATTCGAAAAGGCATTTCACTGTACTTGAAACTTGATTATGCAATATAACTAGTCCGGTCCTAGATGTGTTTGTGCTGTCTTGAGTGACAAACAGACCTCCCGCTGGGCAGACACGTCAGTTTAACGTCCAGTTTTGATTTACATCTAACTGTGAATTCAACGTGAAATCAACAGCAAATGTCACCAGGTCATTAGATTTAGGTTAAAAGTTGGGTGGGGAGAAAAAATATACTAAATGCCATTACATTGATGATTTTTTGCAAATCCGATCAGTTTTGCACATTGACATGTCATCACATACATTTTTGGGGGGTTTGAAATTACGTAGAAACAATGTTGATTCAGCCAGTTTTTGCCAAGTGGGCTGGTACCAGGCTGCAAAGTCATGTGATCATACAGGATACACAACATACAGACAACAACATAGCATTTCCCTATATCACCACAGAGACCAGATGGCAATGAAACAAAAAAATACTATAATTAAGTGTTGTTCATTTCATTTCATTGCATTAATTTCCAATATCTTCCCACCCAGGATCCAAGACAAGCCCTGACCCGAGCGATGAGCCCGAGCCTGACACCCCTACCACTAAGTCCACTACCACTACCACCACACACCCCGTGGACCCATCCCAGAGCCCCTGCCAGATTAACAAATTCGACACCATCACAGAAATTGATGGAGACCTGCACTTCTTCAAGGATGGGTGAGCAACCTTTACACTGGTAAAAAAAAAAAAAAGGTTTCTTTGCGGTTCAACAGTGCAACCTTTTTTAGGGGTGTGACGTTAAATGGGTGTGTGCCCCTTTAAGCGCGCACAAGAGTTCAAATCAAATTATATTTGTCATATGAGCCGAATACAACAGGTGTAGACCTGACAGTGAAATGCTTACTTACAAGCCCTTAACCAATTATTAATTTGTTTAGGTATTTTCTTAACTGCATTGTTAAGAAAATACCTAAAAAAAGTAATAAATAACAAATAATTAAAGAGCAGCAGTAAATAACAATAGCGAGGCAATATGTACATGTAGGTAGTTATTAAAGTGACTATGCATAGATAATAACAGAGAGTAGTAGCAGCGCAAGGGGGGGGCAATGCAAATTGTCTGGGTATCCATTTGATTAGCTGTTCAGGAGTCTTATGGCTTGGGGGTAGAAGCTGTTTAGAAGCCTCTTGGACCTAGACTTGGCACTCCGGTACCGCTTACTGTGAGGTAGCAGAGAGAACAGTCTATGACTAGGGTGGCTGGGGTCTTGGACAATTTTTTATGGGCAAATGGAGAGATACCCAGAGAGAGAAACAGGATTGAGTTATGGGATAAGGGAGAGATAACCAGAGAGAGAAACAGGATAGAGTTATAGGCTAATGGAGAGATTACAGGACAGAATGCAAATAAACGAGCCATGGTTCACATATTCCTCCCGCTGGAGTCCCCTCTTACTACTAAGCACATCTACACCACAACGTCCATTAGAGCTAATGAACACTTGTTGGTTCTTTCTAGAAACCATTTCTTCTAACAGTGTAGCCCATTATCTTACAATGTAAATAATAACGTTAGAATGTGGCTAAATTCATAATTGTGATATTTTTTGCTGAATCCAATAGGCAATATTGGAGGTTGTCGAGCAAGACTGATGTMGGKCTGAAGGGTCCGTTCTCCATGTCTAAGAGGTGGCCAGCTGTGCCAGCCGTCGTTGACACGGCCTTCGAGGACCTTGCGACCAAGAAAATCTACTTCTTCTCAGGTAAACAGAATATACATACACACAAACACCATTTTTTATTTAACTAGTCAGTTAAGAACAAATTRTTACTTACAATGACGGTCTAGGAACAGTGGGTTACACTGCCTTGTTCTGGAGAAGAACGACTGATTTTTTACCTTGTCAGTTTGGGGATTCAATCTAGCAACCTTTCGGTTACTGGCCCAACGCTCTAACCACTAGGCTACCTGCCGCCCCACATCACTCTAACCTTTGTCTCTGTTGTCCCACAGGCACCAGGTTCTGGGTGTATACAGGACAGAGTCTCCTGGGACCCCGCAGRATTGAGAAACTGGGTCTGTCCTCCACTGTAGAGAAGGTGGAGGGAGCACTGCAGAAAGGGAAAGGCAAGGTGCTCCTCTTCAATGGAGAGAACTACTGGAGGTGAGTCAATCCRGAGTTCACATGGGAGGACAGGGTGTTGAGATAAGGTTCTGGGTTCAAGTTTCAAAGGGATCACACGCATACTAGAAATGTATGCATTGACTATTATTAGCTGTATTCTCTTTTCATACAGCAAAACAACCTCAAATGTAACTAGAAGTGGATCAGTAGAACTCAGTGAAGGATTAGATGTATAACTATTTACTGTAATGGTAGGTCTGTGTTGTAATAACCAAACCAAATGTGTCTGATCCTTACAGGCTGGATGTGGAGGACCAGCAAATCGACAAGGGATATCCTCGCTTCACAGACATGGTCTTTGGAGGAGTCCCCCTTGATTCCCATGATGTGTTCCAATTCAAGGGTAAATATTCAACTATATTCCTCCACTCACACCGTAGGCTTTTGATAAGAAACAGCATAAGTATTGCAGCAAACTGACAGTTTATATTTTTGATAAGGGGATGTACATGGATTATTCCAGTTGTTAGGGTGGATCCTTTTTTTTGTAATGGGGACGTTCAGCCAGCCTCCTGTAATTGGAACCATGACAACAAGACACTTCACACTGCTGTGTACCATCACGTGTACTAAACACACAACACATGAAAGAAGATTAATCCTTGTGATTGTTTGTATTGTTAGGCAACTCCTACTTCTGCCGGGAACATTTCTACTGGCGAATGAACTCCAAGAGACAGGTGGACCGTGTGGGATATGTGAAGTACGATCTCCTGAACTGTAGTGACTCCTAACTAGGGGGCTGAAGATTGAAGAACCCTTTCAATAGGGCCTCTTAGAGCAGGGTCCCAGATCTGTTTGTGCTGTCTTGCCAACTTATATATTTACATTGAAAGTAATTTAGCTGACGCTCTTATCCAGAGCGACTTGAGAATGACGACGAGAGCTTAAGGTACGGTTTGTGTTTATGCAGTGCCGTTTGGAAAGTTGAAACGTTACCCCAAAGTTTGTGCTTTGTAAAATTGTGAAATTATTGGCCACCTTCCATGTACCAACAGTAGAATAGGTACTTTCCTTCGAACGGTGTGTGAGTTAACAGGTTCCTGTCATCTGACCTAGACTAGGGTCCAGAGAGATTTAACCACAGCCCTGAAATAACCACAGCTCCAGCAGAACCGATTCAAAATCTGTTGTGGCTTTAACCTGTCTCCCTGGCACAGATATTTTGGATGAGACGTGAGTTTATATTTATTTATATTGCTCTTCGGTTTTATTTTTGTGTTCAACAATACCATGTGTTTATTTAGAGTTATTTAATATTTTTGAACTGGCTCAAAAGCCATGTATTTTGCACTGAATGGCCCACCATCGTATCTCTCACTTAAGTTATTTTGTATGTAAATCAATGTTTTGTATTTAAACAGAACTGAAAATTCAATAAACAAATAGCACTTCATCATCAGTTATTGTCTATGTAACCATGTAGCTAGCTAATCATCTTGTGCAGCTGTCTTCCTCTCTGCTGTCAACACAATGAGGTTCCGCATAAACACACAACAAAACTATAAATGCAACATGTAAAGTGTTGGTCCCATGTTTCATGAGCTGAAATAAAAGATCAGCTGACATTTTCCATACACACAAAAAAGCTTATTTCTCAAATTTTGGGCACAAATTTGTTTACATCCGRTACTGAGCATTTCTCCTTTGCCAAGATAATCCATCCACCTGACAGGTGTGGCATATCAAGAAGCTGATTAAACACCATGATCATTACACATGTGCACCTTGTGCTGGGGACAATCAGATTTTAATTTCTCTACCATAAGCCTCAAGTCATTTTAGAGATTTTGGCAGTACATCCAAGCCGGCCTCACAACCGCAGACCATGTGTATGACATTGTACGGGTGAGCGGTTTGCTGATGTCAACGTTGTGAGCAGAGTGGCCCATGATGGCGGTGGGGTTATGGTATGGGCAGGCATAAGCTACAGACAACAAAATGGCATTTTATCAATGGCAATTTGAATGCACAGAGATACCGTGGAAAGATCCTGAGGCCTATTGTCATACCATTCATCCGACGCCATCACCTCATGTTTCAGCATGATAATGCATGGCCCGATGTCGCAAGAATCTGTACACAATTCCTGGAATCTGAAAATGTCCCAGCTCTTCCATGGCCTGCATACTCAGACATGTCACCCATTGAGAATGTTTGGGATTTACGTGTACGACAGTGTGTTCCAGTTCCTGCCAATATCCAGCATCTTCACACAGCCATTAAAGAGGAGTGGAACAACATTCCACAATCAACAGCCTGATCAACTCTATGGAGATGTGTTGCGCTGCATGAGGCAAATGGTGGTCACACCAGATACTGACTGGTTTTCTAATCCACGCCCCTACTTTTTTTTCTTGGTATCTGTGACCAACATATGTATATCTGTATTCCCACTCATGTGAAATCCATAGATTTGGGCTAACGAATTTATTTAAAGTGACTGATTTCCTTATATGAACTGTAACTCAGTAAAATTCTTTGAAATAAGGCTATGCCTGTTTTTTTTGTTGAAATTCCACACAGCAGACAGAGCCAGAGAGACTGAGCCAACATCCAGCGTTATTAGCCACTGCCATGATGTGAATAGATACATTGTATCATCTAACCAAACATCAAGCTACTATTTACAACTATAGTAGAACATTTGTAGCCATAACTACTGATTTTCCGAAACATTGCAGCATGTTCGCGCTACAATTGATATTGTTACTGTGCCCAGTACGCCGATCGTTGGTAAATTATCTAATACGTCTTCATCTGGAAACAATAGTCCTGTAATTTCCCATACGGTTCTCTATTGAAACTAATCGTTTAGATTTAAGACCTGCCATTAATATCATGAACAAACAAGGAGCACGTTTTAAAACAGCTTCCACTTTTCAACAAAACAGAGAAATAAGATCCGGTCGGTCAAACAGGAAGTGAGGAGATACTGATGGCGCCCGACTAGAATGGAGAAGCAATTATCGCGTACAACTTCTTATACAGTTTGGCGTGTCTACTAAGTCATAAACAAATTTAACTCGCAATACACAGTAAGTAAAAATCTCAAGGAATCTCGTGTTGTATAGATACATTTATAAAATTTTCTTCAGGGACGGACGTTGGACGGTCTGTTTTTGCTGAGGCCCTCGAGGTCCCTCCGCCTTAGTAGGTTTTAGAATGCCTGAATGCAAAAAGTGGGCTCGCAGAGCAGGCAGGAGAGAGGGCAGCTAGGCCTGTTTAAATCATAAAGAAGGGTCGTTGATAGCTACACGCTGAACTCAAGTTGTGTTTAGTTAGAGCTGTCAACATATAATGTTTTTTTGCGCTATTATTCCAACAACGAAGCATATAACTATGCCACTGACCTTGTTGCARGTTGATGTGCAACCTCATGTTAGCAGGTTTATTAGCAGGATCTGAACGGCTTGTCCGAGAGTTAGTTAGCTGGCTAACTAACCTTGTTGTCTTCCCAGAAAAACTACTATTACTAGTTTAGCTACTAGATAGTATATTTGCCTCTCAAGGTCGCCAATGTGCAAAGAAGAAGTAAACCACTTCCAGCGCAATTAACAGTTAGCAGTTACAGTTAGCGATGAAGCTAGCAAGCTCTCCAATACAGTCTGTTCCATCTAGTGTCCGTAATATTTACCTCCACACTAACATCTCTAATGAACCTCACAAAAACTACTCTACAGAAACTCCTTATCTTATTTGCAATAATCTGCAATTCTTCAAAATAAGTATAATCAATATCCAATAAAAGGTAAATTTTGTGTAAAAGTACACTCCCTGTGAATGAATAGTCTTATGTCAGAAGATTGATAATGAATACATGTATGATAGTTAAACTGGTATCCATCATCATGTCTGTCTCAATAATGTCGCTGTAGTGTGGATGGCTCCTGAGTGGCGCAGTGGTCTAATGCACTGCATCTCAGTGCTAGAGGTGTCACTACAGACTACAGACCTGGTTCGATTCCAGGCTGCAACACAACTGGCTGTGATTGGGAGTCCCATAGGGCGGCGCACAATTGGCCCAGTGTTGTGTAGGTTAGGGTTTGGCTGGGGTAGGCCATCATTTTAACTGACTTGCTTAGTTAAATAAAGGTAAAATACATTTTAAAAAAGGGGTTAGAGCTCAGATGTCTCAAGGGTTAGAACATGATGTTGACAATACCAAGGTTGTGGGTTTGATTCCCTCACACTGAACATGTGCCACTCATAAGTCCTGTGTGTCTCAGTTGGTAGAGCATGGTGTTTGCAATGCCAGGGTTGTGGGTTTGATTCCCCACAGGGGACCAGTATGAAAATGTACGTACTCACTACTGTATTTCGCTCTGGAAAGGAGCGTCTGCTAAATTACTAAAACAAGACAAATTTGGGGGGGGGAACTGACGTTCCCTCTGAGGAAAATGCAGTTCTATTGTAAAAGCTAATGACCATATTATTTTATATCCTAGATGGAAGGGGAGATAGAGGTGGAGAGCAGCAGTGATGTGGGTCCATCAGGGTCCGGGATGGAGGAGCCGTCAGAGAGCGGTATGGGCATGGAGTCGTCGGAGGCCATGTCTGCAGACAGCAGCGACGCAGCTGCACCACACGCCTCCCGCCACCACAGCCAGCACCGCCATGGGCATGGGCACGGTCACCATGGGCACGGTCACCATGGCCAGGCCCCAGAGTCGGACTGCCACGTGGGACAGAGCTCAGAGGGTATCCTGGTAAGAACAACAACACTATGTGAACTGTTCAGAGTCATCAAACTTTATTGCTATTCAACATCAAATCAAATTGTATTTGTTACATGCACATGCTTGGTAAACAACAGGTGTGGACTAACAGTGAAATGCTTACTTACGGGCCCCTCCCAACAATGCAGAGAAAGAAAATAGAGAAATAATAGAAAAGTAAAACATGTAATAATTGATACACAACGTGTAACTATAACTTGGCTATATACACAGGGTACCAGTACCGAGTCGATGTGCAGGAATATGAGGTACATATAACTAGGAGTACAGTAACGGATAGTAAACAGTAGCAGCAGCGTATGTCAAAAAAGGTTGTGCAAAAAAGGTCAATGCAGATAGTTAACCAAATAGCTAACCGAACAACTATTTATCAGTCTTATGGCTTGGGGGTAGAAGCTGTTCAGGGTCCTGTTGGTTCCAAACTTGGTGCATTGGTATCGCTTGCCGTGCGGAGAAAACAGTCTTCAACAATTTTTAGGGCCTTCCTCTGACACTGCCAGGTATAGAGGTCCTGATGTACTGGGCCATACTCACTACACTCTGTAGCGCCTTGCGGTCTGATGCCGAGCAGCTGCCATACCAGGCGGTGATGCAACCAGTCAATATGCTCTTAATGGTGCAGCTGTAGAACCTTTTGAGGATCTGAGGACCCATGCCAAATCTTTTCAGTCACCTGAGGGGGAATAGGCTTTGTTGTGCTTTTTTCACAACTGTGTTGTTGTTTTTGGACCATGATAGATCCTACAAGAGATATAAACATTCAATCTGTGATGGTAATACAAGGGAAGCCTGTGTGTTTGCAATGATAATCATAATCCATTTTAATAAAGCGCTTTTCAAGAATCCAAAGACTGTTCAGTGTTTGAATGGCTCGGTAGGGTCTCTGGTAATACGTTTCAGTTAGTCTCCATCTCCCTGCCTCTCACGTGTGTTTCTGTGTTTCCAGGCGTTCCTACCAGAGACCAGCTCCAGTACAGACGTCACCCACCACAGAGCCACCGTCCACCTCCCAGACTCCTCCTCTGTGGCCCAGTCCACCAGCGTCTCCACCGTAACCCAGTCCATCCTGGTGTCCGGGTCGGCCCAGGTGAGCATCTCTAATATTCAAGAGCACCCTGGTTGACCCCCATAGCCAGCCTAGGTACCAGCCATACTAGCTACCGGCCAGCCTAGCTACCGGCCATATTTGACAGTCAACAGGTGGCAGCCCATGCCGGTCAACAGGCAGAGCTAACTGAGCTAGAGATTATATTTAACACTTCTTACTGCATTGCCAGAGGAGATGGCTTTTACCAAATTCAGACCCATGTTACTTACCCAGAAAAATTATGAATTACAAATCAACCTGACATATGGAAATGAGTGGTCTTCCGTTAAACATTATCGGCACCATAGCAGACACTATCCGGGAAGAGGGTTAGTGCTATCCGGGATCATTGGGATGTCCCTACTCTAACCATAAAAGCAAGTCGTTTTTTTTTTGCTAGATTCTCGATCAAAGAAATTGATTAGTTATTGTGAYAGGAGATTAAACCTTTTTATTTCATTATCCAAGTAAATCAAATCACATTTTATTAGTCACATACACATATTTAGCAGATGTTATTGCGGGTGTAGCGAAATGCTTGTGTTCCTAGCTCCAACAGTGCAGTAATATCTAACAATTCACAACAYTACACACACATCTAAAAGTAAAAGAAGGAAATTAAGATATTTATAAATATGAAGCATCAGTTCATAGTTAGCATGTTACCTTATTACAACATGTAATATTATTAGCTACATAGTTTTGTATTATTATCTGTTAGCTGAATGCAGTAATGGATAACAGTATAGAGTTGCAGCTGCACTGTTAAATACAATAAAGGTTATGTTTTAATCACCTATGTAAATATTTTAGCTGTTGCCTTTTTTTTTATATATACAATCAATGTTCTGTTTTGTATGTTACATTTTTTTGTCCAAAACAAATGACCTTTTATTTGTACAGTAAATAGATTTTCAGTTGCACTTTTGAATACAATTTATTTAAATTATTATTTAATTCTGTTGTGCCCACTGTCTTGTGATGCATTCTACATCAAGCGAACAACTGATGACACTTTAATAATAATAATAATAGGGACAGTCATTTGCAGTTAAAAAATATATATTGTCTGGTGCTCCTTACTTTTTGTCTGGTGCTCCTTACTATTTGTCTGGTGCCCTTACTATTTGTCTGGTGCTCCTTATTTTTTGTTCTGGTGCTCTTACTTTTTCTGTCTGGCTTCAGCTGCGGCTTAATTTGTGTTGTCTTTAAGTAGTGTGGTGCCCCTTAACTTTTGTCTGGTGCTCCTTACTGTTGTTGTGCCCTTACTGTGTGCTCCTTACTTTTTGTCATGGTGTGCGTCTTATTTTCTGATCTGTGTCTGGATGAATCTCTTCTGGTTACTTTTTGGTCTGTGCTCTTACTTTTTGGTCTGGTGCTCCTTAATTTTGAAGTTGAGGAGCACCAGTGATATCAAATGACAAAAGTTAATTTCGAGCCTGACTTTTGTATTACACTCTCACTTGTCTTTTTTCTTCCTAACATTGATTTGGCCAATAGTTGTGTTGAATGTCACTGACTAAGTCGCTAAGTCGGTATAAAAAAGCGTCTGCTAAACGGCATACCGTATATTGTATTACAGGTGATGGTCCACTCACAGTGCC